>NC_140996.1:122789443-122841943 GCF_052327205.1 Somniosus microcephalus
TTTAATAAAAGCAATTTTATTTTGCTGCAAATGTGTATTTGAAAAGAAAGACGCAGAAAGCAGGAAAAAGAATGGAAGCAAGATGGCGGCTACTCACCTCGGTTCAGAACGATAAGGCCCGCCCACACACGCACCGATTGGTCGACCGTCAGGTCACCAAAGCGTAGGATTGGTCAATCGTCCCGTCACTCGACTGTAGGAGGGCCCGGCTACACGCGCCAGGAACCTGGAGTACGATTGGTCGACCTCGAGGTCACTCTGTCGCTAATGAGCGGATAATGAGATGCTAATGAGCGGAATGTTGAAGGTTTTTCGGATACCGCGGGCGCAATTTTTGTCCGGCCGAAACGTAAATACACTTACCATCGTTTTGGAATGGTGAGCTTTCTTTCGATGTAACGCACGCGTAGGTACGCTCTGTAACTTTCGAGCGCATAGCCGGACAGACGCACACGTGAAGACAGACAGAAGGACAGACAAATAGACAGACAGACAGAAAGAAGTATCCGTTTATATATATAGACTAGCTGGGGAGCCCCGCGTTGCGAGGGCAATTTTGGGGCGCGAGGGCAATTTTGGGGCGTTTGGTCTCCCTGCCCCTGTGTGTCCCCCCTCTCCTGTCATGTCCTCTCCCTGTCCTATCCCTCCCTCCCCTCTCTCCCTCCCTCCCCTCCCCTCTCTCTCCCTCCCTCCCCTCCCCTCTCTCCCTCCCCTCCCCTCTCTCCCTCCCCTCCCCTCCCTCCCCTCCCCTCCCCTCCCCTGTCTCCCTCTGCCCCACCCCACCCCTCCCCTGCTCCCCCACTCCCCTCTGTTCCTCTCTCCGGCCCCTCCCCCTGCCTAGCGAGCCATGCGTTGCGAGGGCAATTTTGGGGTGCGAGGGCAATTTTGGGGCGTTTGGTCTCCCTGCCCCTGTGTGTCCCCCCCTCTCCCTGTCATGTCCTCTCCCTGTCCTATCCCTCCCTCCCCTCTCTCCCTCCCCCCCTCTCTCCCTCCCCTCCCCTCTCTCCCTCCCCTCCCCTCTCTCCCTCCCTTTCCCTCTCTCCCTCCCTCCCCTCCCCTCTCTCCCTCCCCTCCCCGTCTCCCTCCCTCCCCTCCCCTCCCCTCCCCTCCCCGTCTCCCTCCCTCCCCTCCCCTCCCTGTCTCCCTCCCTCCCCTCCCCTCCCTGTCTCCCTCTCCCCCCCCCACCCCTCCCCTCCCCCACTCCCCTCTGTCCCTCTCTCCGGCCCCTCCCCCTGCCTAGCGCCTGAGGTCCGGTGCCGTTGCTGAGGTCCCCCGCGTATCGCGCGGCTGATGGACGGCCGCTGCGGGTGGGCGGGCAGCGCATGCGCGGTGAGTGTGGGCGGCGCATGCGCGGTGAGTGCGGGCGGCGCATGCGCAGTCAGTGCGAGCGGCCCGCGGGAGCCGGCAAGGCCGTTAGCGAGCGGGAAACTTCGGGCGGCGCACCCGCGCTCCGTCCGCGACACCTGAGAGGGGGAAGTAGAGAGAGACAGAGAGGAAAGAGGAGAAGGGGAGAGAGAGGGAAGAGGAGAGAGGGAAGAGGAGAAGGAGAGAGAGGGAAGAGGAGAAGGAGAGAGAGGGAAGAAAGAGAGAGAGAGAGAGAGAGAGAGAGAAATTTTCTCAGCTTCAGGCCCCGAGTCCCCCCTGCGCGAGGGTGAGGAGGAGGGGGGGTTGCTAAACACAATATAAAACTCAAATAAATTGTTAATTAATTGCCTAACACATAATTGAAATATTTACCTTAGTTCCCTAACACACAGAAAGTGTGGGGGGAAAAATTGTGGAAAATCAAGATGGCGGCCACTCACCTCGGTTCAGAAGGATAAGGCCCGCCCACACACGCACCGATTGGTCGACCGGTCAGGTCACCGAAGCGTAGGATTGGTCAATCGTCGAGTCACTCGACACTCAACTGTAGGAAGACCTCGACATCACACGGTCGCTAATGAGATGCTAATGAGCGGAACGCTGAACGTTTTTGGGATACCGCGGGCGGGATTTTTGTCCGGCCGAAACGTAAATACGCCTATGACCGGTCCGGAATCGCAAGCTTTCTTTTGAGGCGACGCGCGCGTCGGTACGCTCTGTAACTTCCAAACGTATAGAGACCAGGCGGACAGACAGACAGACAGACAGACAGAAGAGCCGCTTTACATATATATAGATAAGATCATATCTGTTACCAATGTGGTGTCCGCTTTGAACCTTTGAACAGACAGTCCTAAGGGACTCAAATTTTATCTTACAGTCCTTATCCCTCAAAATACAATAAAAATACCATATTCTTACACATTGTGTGAGGCTAGTGTTGCAGTTTGTGGGATATAGCATTCGAAGATGCATTCACTGACATTGACCACTAATGTGAGGTCATTAAACTTCTTCCGGCACTGCATCCAGGTCCTCGGGGCAATGCTGTTGGCATTGACCTCTGTGCTATCTGCTCCCATTGCCTTTGCTGTGTCTGGCCTCTTGTAGAAACAGGACCTCTCTCATCCTCACCACCTCCTGTACGAAGGCCCCCAGTGCTGGGTCTGAAAACTTTGGAGCCCTCTCTCTGGCCTGTTGTGCCATTGCTGAATGTTTCCCAGTTCAAACTGCCTTCTGGAATGACTTCCAGCACGTCAAACTGCAACTCCCCTTTAAGAGGTGCAGGCTTACTTTAAGAAGTGCGGGCTACCTTTAATTGATGATAGCCTCACACAAACTTGGACTCCCTGCTGAGCATGCAGTCACTAGGCAGTGCATTTAGCGCTGGGCTGCATGCCACTATCATTTAAATTAGTAGGCAGCACCAAGTTTGCTTGCTGCTTGCATTACTTTGAACAGGCGCAGGTTAATCACGCATCGCGATCCCCGTGCCCGTTTTTGGGGGCTATCGACCTTTTAGCCCACTGATACATTCAACATTGTGCGTGCCTGCAGTAGCTCCTGCTTCAAGTAATGTGGATGATATAGTGCTGAGGTAAGCTGCCAGCACGAAACGACTCCCCATTGGCGACTTGCAGATTTGGAGATGGGAAATCGGTCTATGCAGCCTCTTTGCAAGGGCCTGCAGCAACTTAAAGAGGAGCTGCATTTTCTTGTGTGGGACAGAGAAAAGCAATGCTGTGGAGCAGAAGGCAACACGGGTTCAGGACAGTAAAGCAGCAACTGCAAGCATTTTCAAATTCTTTAAGTTGAAAAAACCCACAATCTACTGCAAGGAAAGTATCTCCAAAAGCTCTATACAGCTCTGTCTGAGAGCAGCTCAGAATGGCTGTCTCCTACCTTATATTGCGTATGGTTGGTGGGCAGCAGCAGGAACTAATAGAAGTCAGGCGGTGAGAACAGAAAATGGCACTGGGGTCTAAATGATCCCTATTTACATGTTTTTATGAGCCTCCCATTGTTTCCAGACAGAAGGTCTGGCTGCCAGGAATGATGTCCACTAGAAAATGGGAGTGCATGTCAAAGCAGCGGACAAGTAGTCGGCTCATTTTCCATCCACTACTGATCTTTTCTGAGCTCAAAGGGGGTGGTAACAAAAGGAAAATTGCCCAGTGTGTTACTTTGTCATGGTCGTAAATGAGCCAGTGCTTGTTTTCTAACGTAGAAAATGTGAATATTAGCTAAATAAGATAAATTAAATAAATGCACACACACCTTTGAGGGAACTGTTATGGCTTAGGGTGCAACTACTGCTCTATACAGCTTGTCTAAAACAAAGGGGCTTTATTTAGACTTTAGCACAGCTGTCAGCAACCAAAAAAATAAGAATTGCAATAGTCTAATGACCCTTGAGGAAAATATTTAGAAATAACAAATTTTAATGTTATTGTGCAAGTCCAGGAATATAAATCATCTAAACATAGCTAGTACATGTAATGCTTTAACAAGAATATTTAAATTACATAACTGGAATAAATGGCATGCTATTATGGAGATATCTTGCAATACTGTACTCGGTTAAAGGGCCGTAATCTTTATAGGAAACATAATTTGGCATTTTGATTTTGTGTAAATGTGATTGTGTAAATTGCATCAGCTGAGTGTGATGCATCATGACAAAAAATGACACACTATAGTCTTCCCCCTTTCCAAATTAAAAAACGATTTAGAAAGTTTTCTTTATGAAGGCAATAACCTTTAAGTAATAATTCCCTTGAAAACAGGCATATTTACTTCGACTTCCCATGTACTGTACATTATGCTGCATATTTTAACTAAGCCAGTGTTTACTGACCTTCGATTTACCACTGGGTAGTATTAGGGACCTGAAGCACTAATAGACACATATGGAGCCTTGAAATAACATAGAAACATAGAAGATAGGAGCAGGAGTAGGCCATTCGGCCCCTCGAGCCTGCTCCGCCATTCAATGCGATCATGGCTGATCATCCAAATTCAGTACCCTGTCCCTGCTTTCTCCCCATATCTCTTGATCCCTTTAGCCTTAAGAAATATATCTAACTCCTCCTTGAATATATTTAATGAATTGGCCTCAACTGTCTTCTGTGGTAGAGAATTCCACAGGTTCACCACTCTCTGGGTGAAGAAATTCCTCCTCATCTCAGTCCTAAATGGCTTACCCCTTATCCTTAGACTGTGACTCCTGGTTCTGGACTCCCCGCCACCGGGAACAGCCTTCCTGCATCTAGTCTGTCTAGTCCTGTTAGAATTTTATAAATTTCAATGAGATCCCCTCTCATTCTTATAAACTCTAGCGAATATAAGCCTAATCGACCCAATCTCTCTTCATACGTCATTCCTGCCATCCCAGGTATCAGTCTGGTGAATCTTCGCTGCACTCCCTCCATGGCAAGAATATCCTTCCTCAGATAAGGCGACCAAAACTGCACACAATACTCAAGGTGTGGTCTCACCAAGGCCCTGTACAACTGCAGCAAGACATTCTTGCTCCTGTACTCAAAACCTCTCGCTATGAAGGCCAGCATACCACTTGCCTTCTTAACTGCCTGCTGCACCTGCATGCTTACCTTCAGCGACTGGTGCACAAGAGCACCCAGGTCTCGTTGCACTCCTCCTTTTCCCAATCTATTGCCATTCAGATAATAATCTGCCTTCCTGTTTTTGCCACCAAAGTGGATAACCTCACATTTATCCACATTATACTGCATCTGGCATGCATCTGCCCAATCGCCCAACCTGTCCAAATCATACTGGAGTTTCTCTGCATCGTCCTCACAACACACACACCCACCCAGCTTTGTGTCATCTGCAAATTTGGAGATATTACATCTAGTTCCCTCATCTAGATCATTAATATATATTGTGAATAACTGGGGTCCTAGCACCGATCTATGCGGTACCCCACTAGTCACTGCCTTCCACTCGGAAAAAGACCCGTTTATTCCAATTCTTTGCTTCCTGTCCGTCAACCAGTTTTCTATCCAAGTCAGTACCTTACCCCCAATCCCATGTGCTTTAACTTTGCACGCTAGTCTCTTATGCAGGACCTTATCGAAAGCCTTCTGAAAGTCCAAATACACCACATCCACTGGTTCTCCCTTATCTATTCTACCAGTTACATCCTCAAAAAATTCCAGTAGATTAGTCAAGCATGTTTTACCTTTTATAAATCCATGTTGACTTTGACCGATCCTGTCACTGTTTTCCAAGTGCTCTGCTATTACATCTTTTATAATGGACTCTAGCATTTTCCCCACTATCGATGTCAGGCTTACCGGTCTATAATTCCCTGTTTTTTCTCTACCACCTTTTTTAAATAGTGGGGTTACATTAGCTACCCTCCAATCCATGGGAACTGTTCCAGAGTCTATAGAATTTTGGAAAATGACCAGCAATGCATCTACTATTTCTAGGGCCACTTCCTTTAATACCCTAGGATGTAGATTATCAGGCCCTGGGGATTTATTGGCCTTCAATCCTGTCAATTTCCCGAATACCATTTCCCTACAAATACTGATTTCATTCAGTTCCTCCCTGTCATTAGATCCTATGTTCCCTGACATTTCTGGGAGTTTATTTGTGTCCTCCTTTGTGAAGACAGAACCAAGGTATGTATTTAATTGGTCTGCCATGTCTTTGTTCCCCATTATAAATTCCCCTGATTCTGACCGCAAGGGACCTACGCTTGACTTTACCAATCTTTTTCTCTTCATATATCTATAGAAGCTTTTACAGTCAGTTTTTATGTTCCCTGAAAGCTTACACTCATACTCTATTTTCCCCCGCTTAATTAATCCCTTTGTCCTCCTTTGCTGAATCCTAAACTGCTCCCAATCCTCAGGTTTGCTGCTTTCTCTGGCCAATTTATATGTCCTCTCCTTGGATCTTATGCTATCCCTAATTTCCCTTGTTAGCCAATGTTGAGTCACCTTTTTTGTTTTATTTTTATGCCAAACAGGGATGAACAAATTCTGTAGTTCATCCATGCGATCTTTAAATGTTTGCCATTGCCTATTCACCATCAACCATTTAAGTAACATTCCCCAATCCATCCTAGCCAACTCACGCCTCATACCATCATAGTTTCAGTACCCAAGTCTCTGAATCAACTACTTCACTCTCCATCTTAATGAAGAATTCTATCATATTATGATCGCTCCTCCCCAAGGGGCCTCGCACAACAAGATTGCTAATTAATCCTTTCTCATTACATAATACCCAGTCAAAGATGGCCTGATCTCTAGTTGGTTCCTTGACATATTGGTCCAGGAAACCATCTCGTATACACTCTAGGAATTCTTCTTCCACAGTATTGATCCTAATTTTGTTAGACCAATCTATATGTAGATTAAAGTCACCCATGATAACTGCTGTGCCCTTATTGCACGCATCTCTAATTTCCCATTTAATACCATCCCCAACTTCAGCATTACTGTTTGGGGGTCTGTATATAACTCCCACTAACGTTTTCTGCCCCATGGTATTTCTCAGCTCTACCCATACAGATTCCACATCATCAGAGCTAATATCCTTCCTTACTATTGTGTTAATCTCCTCTTTAACCAGCAATGCTACCCCACCACCTTTTCCATTTTGCCTGTCCTTCCTGAATATTGAATACCCCTGGATGTTGAATTCCCAGCCTTGGTCACCCTGGAGCCATGTCTCCGTAATCCCAATTATATCATATCCGTTTACATCTATTTGCGCAGCTAATTCATCCACCTTATTACGAATGCTCCTCGCATTAAGACACAAAAAGCCTTCAGGCTTGTTTTTTTAACACTCTTAGAACTTTTAGAATAATTGTTTACTGTGGCCATGTTTGATTTACACCCTTGATTTCTCTGACTTCCACTTTTGCTTTTCTCCTTCCTGTCTTTTGCTTCTATCCTTGCTTACCTTTCCTCTGTCTCCCTGCACAGGTTCCCAAACACCTGCCATTTTAGTTTAAACCCTCCCCAACAGCACTAGCAAACACTCCTCCTCGGACGTTGGTCCCGGTCCTGCCCAGGTGCAAACCGTCCAGTTTGTACTGGTCCCACCTCCCTCAGAACCGGTTCCAATGTCCCAGGAATTTGTATCCCTCCCTCTTGCACCATTCTTCTAGCCACGTATTCATCTGAAATATCCTTCTATTTCTACTCTGACTAGCACGTGGCACTAGTAGCAATCCTGAAATTACTACTTTTAAGGTCCTATTTTTAAATTTACCTCCTAACTCCCTATATTCAGCTTTTAGGACCGCATCCCATTTTTTACCTATATCGTTGGTACCTATATGCACCACAACAACTGGCTGTTCACCCTCCCCCTCCAGAATGCCCTGCAGCTGTTCTGAGACATCCTTGACCCTTGCACCAGGGAGGCAACATACCATCCTGGAGTCTTGTTTGCGGCCACAGAAACACCTATCTATTCCCCTTACAATAGAATTCCCTGTCACTATAGCCCTCTCGCTCTTTTTCCTCCCGTCCCATGCAGCAGAACCACCCATGGTGCCAGGAAGTTGGTTGCTGCTGCTTTCCCCTGATAAGCCATCCTCCCCAACAATATCCAAAGCGGTATATCTGTTTGAGAGGGGGCCGGCCACAGGGGACCCCTGCACTACCTGCCTGTGCCTGCTACTCTGCCTGGCGGTCACTCATTTCCTTCCTGCCTATGCAACCTTTACCTCCAGTGTGACCAACTGATTAAATGTGATAGCCACGACATCCTCAGCATCACGAATGCTCCAGTATTAATCCATTCGCAGCTCCAGCGCCGCAATGCGGTCTGCCAATAGCTGCAGCTGGATACACTTCCCGCACACATGGTCGTCAGGGACACAGGAAGTGTCCCTGATTTCCCACATAGTGCAGGAGGAGCATGCCACGGGGCCGATCTTTGCTGCCATGACTTACCCTTTAATTAATTTAAATTAAATCAATACCACCAATTATACTACAATTAAATGATATACTCAAGGGCCCTTGTTTCCTAGCACTCCCCGCTACACAACAGAGACCTTAGAAACTATAACCACAAAATTAAGACCTTCTAAACTTTATAAACTATGAACCTTAACTGTCAAACTATAGAGTAGTATAAATACTCACCTGGCCGTACTCACCCAATCAGCAGCTTCCTCCTGCCCGTGTCACGTTTTGAATCATGCCATGGCTCTGGAACGCCGCCGCCAGTCTGCGAGATTGGTAGGCCTGTGAAAAAATACCCACAAAAGTGAGTTTAAATATTCACAGAACCTCCGCTCTCACCGCTCCCGGCAATGGCCTGTGAAAAAAGCCCGTGAAAGTGAGTTTAAACACTCACTGAGTCTCTGCTCTCACCGCTCCCGACAATGACCTGTGAAAAATAGCCCGCGAAAGTGAGTTTAAATACTCACTGAACCTCCGCTCTCACCGCTCCCGACAATGGCAAGGGGCCCAAAGGTTAAGAATTAAGGAAGTAATGAAAAATAATTGCAGCATAACTGCTACAACTGAATATAAATTATCCTAATTACAAGCTGCAGAATCATACAGATGTACTGGGGTTTGTGCTGAACAATAGACATTGCATTTCTCAATGTGTACACATTGGAAGAAGGCCCACATATGCTTCCTCAATAATCCTAACACCTTTCTTTTGTCAGGCCATGTGCCAGCTCATATGCAGATAACAAAGGAAACCAGTTTGTCCAGAGCACTTTCAGTACAAAGTTCATTTAAAACAGGCTTCCAAGAAGCAGAGACTGAAAAAAATGCGCATGCTGTGCTAATAATCCAACTCCTAATGGATGGTTAAATGTTTCTAATGAGGACCAGAAGCTGGAATAACAACAGTCTCCTGTTAATCTTGTGTTTAGCAGGTTTGTTTTTACAAAGTAAGTGACTAGATTTCATTTATATTTTTGTTTGTGAACAAGGATGGTTTCTCCTTTGAAAGGGGGAGAGACAGAGCCTGTGGGGAGTAATAAACTACATACAATGTCAGCCAGTATGGGGGTTAGGAAAGGAAGTTGGGTGGTCAGCAGTTGAGTAGGGATAGGGTCAAGAGGGTAGGAGATGAGAGAGTTGGGGGAGATTTGGTTTGGTGGGCAAGAGAAATAGGGGAAGAAGCAGCAGCAACTGCACAGAAGCTTGATGACAAAGAAATTCATGAGCTTCACACATTTGTTGTTAGAAGTGAGGGTGGAAGGGGCAGAGGGGAGGAGTTTAAGGAGATGGTTAGTAGTGGAGGAAAGAAGCTGGGGGTTATCTTTGAACTCCAAGATTATCTCAGTTTAGTGGGCAGCTTTGACAGAGGAGAACAAGGCTCAGTTGTGCTTGATGTGGTCCAGCCAGATTAGATGATAGATGGCTAAATTAGTTGTGCGTCAGATATGCTCATGTTCATGCTCAATAAGCACTGTATGGTATACCCATTTTTACAACTACTGCTTGCAGCAGTGCAGCTTTGAGAAACGTCCTTCTGAAAGGCCAGAACACAACTGGCTTCTAACGTTCATTTTATATGTGTGGACTAATAGCACGGCACCATCCATATATAAAATTTGAGAAATTCTAAGGACAGCTCATTGACATTAAATTGAGTGTGGCAATGAAACTTCCACACATTTTGTGAGAGCCTTTTATACCGATGTAAAAGGACAGTCGGACAACAGCTGCTGCACAAGTTCAGCAGTGAGCCCACAAAACTGAAATCCTCACCATTTCCCAACAAATCAATGTTTCTTGAGGCATATGATGTGATTTGCTCCCCAGTTATTTTTTAAGTTACTAACCTGTTCCAGCAGTGCATTTTGGAGCTGGTAACAAACCTGATCAAATGAACATCAAGAATTTCACCCTCAAATAATCATTTTAAAACAGGCTGCAATTTTTTGTTTTCCAAAAGTAGAAGCGTTGTCATTGGGAAGTGAGTGCAGGGTCTTTTAGGTACAACAGCTAAGCCAATCAGAACAAAAAGCATGGCAGATTAAGCAACCAACAAGGCATTTAATGAGCTAAAACGTTTTGAAATTTTGTTAAGCAGCGGAAGCAAACATTTTTGAAGTTTCAGTTGTTTAAATATTTCTAGCTGCTCAAAGCTGGGTTAGCAGCGTTATGAGTGCTTTATGATTGGCTCTTCAGTTGCTCTTCCATTATAACATAGTCAACTTCGGAAGAGCTCCCCTACAGAAGTGCTGTTCCATTTCCCACTTCCCACAACAGCCGTTCTTTGAGACCAGCCAAACCTATTTCTCATTAGCCCGTTATAGCTGGCAGACAGATGAGACATTAATCCCACCAGTCCGAGCTGGATTCAAACTCGGGTCCCAGAGGTGAAAGGTCAGTTCACTATAAAATGCTGATTCCTTTTGTTTCCTGTGACACTTGTTTGACCATTAGGTCACTATGCAAAGGTTTGTACTGGTTCTCAAATTAAAATGAGTTCATTTCATTTAATCATTTAAATCCATTATTAAAGTACATCTATTTAATTTAATAATTAAAAGTAAAGGATTTATTCATTGTCTTTAGGCAACAATTATCCAGCCAGTATATATCTATCAACAGAAATGATGTGAATCTGCTGATTCGAGGTGTATCAGTTCATTTTCCAAACAGCATTAAAATGTAACCCTTGGTCTTAATTTAAAAGATACTTATCTCCCTAATGTTTCAAAATATGAAGAAATAATAATAATAATAATCCTTGATTTGTGATTACATAAAAAGAGTTTGAGGGCAAAGCTTCCTGATATATTTCTTGTCTTCAGCTATATGTAGCTACCACAGAATTTCTGTGCTGACGTTTCTTAATTCCTTATTTCAGTAACTTCTGTACTGGAGAAAGAAAGTCTGCATTTCTAAATGATCTTACAGACTTGTGTTAAGATTCTTTGGTATATTTTATAACTTTCATGATCTATCTGTAGCAGGCAAACCTCCCAAACTGGCAGCACAGTTTATTTTTGAAAAATAAGAAAGGGCACCAAATCGAAAGTGGCTGTTTGCTGGCAGCATTTCCACCATGACTCAATAAGAAAGTCAATCAGATACACAGGTTTGTGTAACATGAGACGCAAGCTTATATAGTTACAAATCACTTTACTGGGCATGGCAATTCAAGTAGCAACACTGTAGAGGGACTATCCTATATAGGAAGCAAAAGAACAAGAAAAAATATTGAATAGACACTGTTGGAGAATAACAGCAGGTCTCATTTAATACTAATTGATATCTTTTTTTGTATTTTTATAGCACACATTGTAGCTAAGAATTACATTTATTCCATCAGCTTGCACTGATTTAAAATAATTTCTTGTGAACACATATAGTGCTGCTGTACTTATTGACAAGACATAGTAACATCTCCTTGATGATTCTACAATCTCCCTGAAGCCACTTGCTAATCTCCCTGGAGTTCTTATTTAAAAGTTGTAAAGTATTAGGTTATTGTCATCTCTCCACTTCACCTGACGAAGGAGCAGTGCTCCGAAAGCTTGTGATTTCAAATAAAGCTGTTGGACTATAACCTGATGTTGTGTGATTTCTTACACTTAACTTTTAGACCATGGGCTCCTTTCAGGCTGCAGCAAGTGACATAGTGACATATCAGCTGAGCATCCTGAGGCCCCACTGGTTCTGTTCCAATTATGTTTGAACCACACTGGACAAATACGCAGATTTACGCCCATTTTACATCCGGGTTTATTCTAATCAGAGCAGCGGGAAATTTGAGCATAACTTGACATCGGCAAAAGGGGCATCGGGCACATTTTTGGCTCTAACATCCGGGTTGCTCCAAGGAAAATATTCCAGGCCTGAAACTACAATTGACAGATTTGTTTTTTCGTTCAAACTTGGTTTTAATCAAGATACTTCCTAAGTATGCCATGTCACAGCCTGCACTCGGCACCTGACCACCAGTGTGGCTCGAACTGGGAACCTATGACCTTCCCATTCCTTAGTGCTGAATGTATGGCACCAATGAGCACTTTTGCAATTGTTCTTAAATCTCCTGCCTCATTATATAACACAAGGTGCTCAAGTAGTTTGAAATAACACAAGAGTAGAAGCATATTTGTAAATATAATGAACACATCTGCTTCTGTCATTTTGCAGCTAATGGAGTTACGGTACTAATACCTCGCCATGTTGTTAGTGCTACAGCGAATGAAAGTGCTATTCTATCAGTGGAGTACAGGTGCAATGGAGTACCCACTATTAGATGGAAACACCTGTCAAGATGGGGGATGAAGAACATCATCACCTGGGAACCAGGCAATTATCAAAACATTTCGGAGAGCTATGAAGACTGGATTCAGGAATTCAGAAATGGGTCCATCCAGCTTTCAAATGTTCAGCTATATGATGCTGGTTGCTATCTTGTGACAGTGACAGACAAAGTAGGAAGTAGCAAGGATGGTGTTATTGTATTGAATATAAATGGTAAGTTACAATTAACGATCCACTTCCTGTTCTTTTCCTTCATTATTTCTGGCTGCGTTTTATGATTTTCCTTTTGTCTGGAAACAGAAACAGTGGCCCTGATTTTAACTGCCCCCACCTTGTGGAAACCAGGCACTTAAAATAATGGGAGTCACTTACCCACACCGATCCTGCTCCCCTCTGCCCACATCCCCATATTAACTTGCTCTTTTGAGCAGGTGAGCAGGATCCCGCAGGAAGGAAGCGGGATCCTGTTTTAAAAATGCAGATCAGGTCTGATGCTGTCATTAGGACCTGGTCTGCAATCTCAACCTGAGTCGGGGGCTGGGACAGGAGGGGCAGTGTCGGCTTCCCTGTCAGGCAAAACCTGCTGGGAGCTCGATCCTGGGCCAGAAGAGGCCCAGAGGTAAGTTTTAAATTTATTTTTAGGTTCCCTTGTGGGCCAGGAGGGGCTCCTCCGGGTCTCACAAGGGAGCCTTCGGCCTCCCTTAGGCCGCGCTTCCCGCCAACCCCCTCCCTCCATCACATTGCGGCCAGTGCCTCCCCTCTCCCTCCGATTGTGACCAGACCACACCCCCATCTCCTGATCGTGGCCAGACCCCTCCCCCCATCTCCCAATCGTGGCCAGACACCACCCCCCCATCTCCCGATTGTGGCCAGACACCCCCCCCATCTCCCGATTGTGGCCAGACCCCCACCCCCACCATCTCCCAATCGTGGCCAGACCCCCACCCCCCCATCTCCCGATCGTGGCCAGACCCCCACTCCCCCCATCTCCCGATAGTGGCCAGACCCCCACCGCCCCCCCATCTCCCGATTGTGGCCAGACACCACCCCATCTCCCGATCGTGGCCAGACCCCCACCCCCACCATCTCCCGATAGTGGCCAGACCCCCACCCCCCCATCTCCCAATCGTGGCCAGGCCCCCACTCCCCCCATCTCCTGATCGTGGCCAGACCCCCACTCCCTCCATCTCCCGATTGTGTCCAGATGCCTCATTACCCCGATCGGTGCCAAACCCTCCTGTAATATACTTGGGTAGAACAAATGAAGGACAGAGACACGATGAGTTGCTAGTCCATGTGCTTCTTTATTGGGCCAGAGCGCACTGAGCATGCTCATACTAAACCATGTGATATTGGCCCAGAAATTCGGGTCGGGGGCTTCCCGCAGGTGCAAGCCCCCGACCTGCACTTACCTTGCAGTTGAGCTGTAGGGCCCCGTGGAATTCCACTCCGGGGCCTGGCCCAGCTGCCGGCGCGCTGTGTTTGCGTGTCCCAGGGGCGTAGTTAGTGCGATGCGTCCCCTGGGATCACGTGAGCCATGGGCAGCCAATCGGAGGAGGGAAAAGCCCATTCGTAAGATTGACAGGTAGACCTGTCAAAACTTATAAATACTACGGGCCCAAAATAGCAGTAAACCTTCAAATAATTTTTTTTTAAATCACACTTTTATAAATTACATTAAATAACTATTTTAAACAATAATTTAAATTTTTGAAAAAAATAATTTTATATTATAATGGGGCTAAAAATAAACTTACCTTGCTTTAAAGTATTTAAAAATAATAAACCTGTGGAAAAAATGTTTTAATTTTAATTAATTGACCACTTACCTTGCAAAAAGCAGGCCTTATGCCTGCTTTTTAAATGTGTAAATCCTGCAGGCTTACTCTCCCGGGAAAACCTGTAAAAAAAACCTAACCGCTGCATTGAGAGGATCGGAAGTGCCGGTTTCCCGCGCATGTGCAGTGCATGCAGGCCGATGGGTGAGTAACCCGTGCGTACTCACCCGGGGAGAGTCGAATTTCTGGGCCAATATATTAAACTGCTTTCCCCTTTAAAAAAAAGTATGTATTCCCCTCTCAAATACAACAAAACTAAGGCCCCACCTTTCCCAGCATTACATGTACCACATAAGGTAGTGGGGAAAATGCTAGATCCATTATAAAAGATGTAATAGCAGAGCACTTGGAAAACAGTGACAGGATCAGACAAGTCAACATGAATTTACAAAAGGTAAATCGTGCTTGACTAACCTACTGGAATTTTTGAGGATGTAACTGGTAGAATAGATAAGGGAGAACCAGTGGATGTGGTGTATTTGGACTTTCAGAAGGCTTTCGATAAGGTCCCGCATAAGAGATTGGCGTGCAAAGTTGAAGCACATGGGATTGGGGTATGGTACTCTCTTGGATAGAGAACTGGTTGGCAGACGGGAAGCAAAGAGTTGGAATAAACAGGTCTTTTTCCGAGCGGCAGGCAGTGACTAGTGGGGTACCGCAGGGATCAGTGCTAGGAGCCCAGCTATTCACAATATATATTAATGATCTAGACAAGGGAACTAGATGTAATATCTCCAAGTTTGCAGATGACACAAAGCTGGGTGGGCGTGTGTGCTGTGAGGAGGATGCCGAGAAACTCCAGGATGATTTGGACAGGTTGGGTGATTGGGCAGATGCATGGCAGATGCAGTATAATGTGGATAAATGCGAGGTTATCCACTTTGGTGGCAAAAACAGGAAGACAGATTATTATCTGAATGGCAATAGATTGGGAAAAGGAGAAGTGCAACGAGACCTGGGTGTCCTTGTGCACCAGTCGCTGAAGGTAAGCATGCAGGTCCAGTAGGCAGTTAAGAAGGCAAATGGTATGTTGGCCTTCATAGCGAGAGGATTTGAGTACAGGAGCAAGAATGTCTTGCTGCAGTTGTACAGGGCCTTGGTGAGACCGCACCTTGAGTATTGTGTGCAGTTTTGGTCGCCTTATCTGAGGAAGGATGTTCTTGCCATGGAGGGAGTGCAGCGAAGATTCACCAGACTGATACCTGGGATGGCACGAATGACGTATGAAGAGAGATTGGGTCAATTAGGCTTATATTCGCTAGAGTTTAGAAGAATGAGAGGGGATCTCATTGAAACTCATAAAATTCTAACAGGACTAGACAGACCAGATGCAGGAAGGTGTAAGGGGGTGGTGTGGGTTTGGTGCGTGCGCCCAGTCAGTTATGCCCCTGACTGTTTGTGAGCAGTTTGAATCGCTCCCACACCCCTGGGTTCTAGACACTGGACTTAGGTATAGGCGGCGATACAGAAAAGACTCGAGTAGACAGGTGGTTTGGATGTAAGCAAAACCAAGATTTTATTGAAATAGAAATGAACATAAACTTACGAGAAGTTACTAGTATAAAATTACAGGCAAATACAAAATAACTATACTTAAACAGGGAATGGGGAACACACGGCAAATCGAGGGAAAACAAACTACATTAACAATCTCCTTTTCCTTATCCCACCCCCTATACCTAATTAGATTAAGCTATGAGGGGCCAGAATTCATGCTCACCAATCAAAATCTGCTGAAATCTAACAATGTTGGGGATTGGGGTTCGCTCTTTGAGCTATCTGGGGCCTGCCGGCATAGAAACATAGAAGATAGGAGCAGGAGTAAGCCATTCGGCCCCTCGAGCCTGTTCTGCCATTTAATGAGATCATGGCTGATCATCCAAATTCAGTACCCTGTCCTTGCTTTCTCCCCATATCCCTTGATCACTTTAGCCTTAAGAAATATATCTAACTCCTTCTTGAATATATTTAATGAATTGGCCTCAACTGCCTTCTGTGGTAGAGAATTCCACAGGTTCACCACTCTCTGGGTGAAGAAATTCCTCCTCATCTCTGTCCTAAATGGCTTACCCCTTATCTTTAGACTGTGACCCCTGGTTCTGGACTCCCCCGCCATCGGGAACATCCTTCCTGCATCTAGTCTGTCCAGTCCTGTTAGAATTTTATAAGGTTCAATGAGATCCCCTCTCATTCTTCTAAACTCCAGTGAGTATAAGCCCAATTGACCCAATCGCTCCTCATACGTCATTCGTGCCATCCCAGGTATCAGTCTGGTGACTCTTCGCTGCACTCCCTCCATGGCAAGAACATCCTTCCTCAGATAAGGTGACCAAAACAGCACACAATACTCAAGGTGTGGTCTCACCAAGGCCCTGTACAACTGCAGCAAGACATCCTTGTTCCTGTACTTGAATTCTCTCGCTACAAAGGCCAACATATGTAAGGAATTAGCACACGCTGGCGGGGTTGGGGTTATTTGTCTCTGGCCAGTCAGAAGCCTCTGAGCTGCTCCAGGGACCCCCTTGAGGTTTTGAAGTGCTCCCCTATTCCTGAGTTCTGACCGCCGGACTTATTCGGTAGCAATGTAGACAGAAAAAAACATGACTCGTGGTTTGGGTGCAAAACAGGCCAGTATTTATTGAAAACAAAAGAAAGAAACAACTTAAAATAATCGATATAGCTCTTATGCCTGGTACAGTACTTTTGCTTAACGCAGTATGCTTAGTGTCCACTAGAGAGCTCCCTGCTCAGTGCAACACTCCTTTATTTTAAAATCCAGCACTTTTAAAATAGAAACTCCTTGCTCACTACAGCACCTTAGCTTAGTGGCTTTTACTTAAAAACCACACTTTAATACAGCTGTACAGTGTTCACTGAAGCACTTCTCTGCTTAGCGCAACACTTCTTTAAATACAATACTTTAATATCGAAACACAGTGTTCACAGAATCCCAGAAACCCCACAGTGCAGATAGAGGCCATTTCGGCCCATTGAGCCTGCACCGACACATATCCCACCCGATCCCCGTAACCCCTACACCAACACATATCCCACCCTATCCCCGTAACCCCACGTATTTAATCCCCCTAACACTAAGGGTCAATTTATCATAGCCAATCAACCTAACCCACACATCTTTGGACTGTGGGAGGAAACCGGAGCACCCGGAGGAAACCCACGGAGAATGTGCAAACTCCACGCAGTCACCCGAGGCCGGATTCGAACCCGGGTCCCTGGCGCTGTGAGGCAACAGTGCTAACCACTATGCCACTGTGCTGCCCGTTCACCCTAGCACTTCTCTGCTTGGTGCAACACTCCCTTTTAATAAAGTTTTAAATACAGTACTTTAAAACAGCTATACATTGTTCACCACAGCACTTCAGCTTGATGTAACACCCCTTTTAATACAGTTTTAAATACAGTACTTTAAAACAGCTACTCCCTTTTAATACAGTTTTAAATACAGAACTCAGTGTCCAACTGAAGCACTTCCTCTGCTCAGTGCAACACCGTCTTACTTAAATAGGGGAGGAGAAACGAACACAACGAGGGAAGATCGACTAAAATCACAGTTCTTAACAAAATTCCCACTTTACTCCCACCCCTATACCTATCCTAAGTTGCCTTGTGGAAGGCCAGAAAAATATATGCTAACCACTGGAAATGCCTGCTCCGTGCCCTGCGAACTTAGATCTTCACTGCCCCGAAGTAAAAAAAACACCCCAGTGTTTTAAAAGTAAACTGCTGGTGATTCACCTCTTCAGGCAGGCTCCCACGCTGTAGAGGGACACGGAGGCGAGGCCAGAGAGAGAGAGAGCTTCTGGGAAGCTATCTTTTATACCCCCTTTTGGGGCCTACCCAGATCCAGATGTTTCTGGGCTAAAACAAAAGGGATCCAACTGCCCCATTGTCCAGTAATGGGTATGGATGAATCACCCATTCATTTTAAACTGTTCCTTTTCTCAGTTTAAATGTCTCTTCAAATTGTCTGTGCTGAGCTTTGAATGCATTTTCCATTCATGATGGGTTTTGAATGGAGTTGTCCTGGTTTGGAAAAAAAACATGTCTTTCTATGTTTACTATGTAAACAGCTTGGGAGGCTAGTGTAAACAGAAGCCATTGTTAGCCATTGTTCTTGTGGTCAGGCTGAAACCGCAGTCAAGTGGTTAATCCTTTGTGCAAACATCTTGTAGCAGTTTCTGTAAACATATCGCTTATCTGCTGCAGGGGGGTGGGGAATCCCCTTTGATTGGCAGCTCCATTGAACCTTTCTTCCACAGACACAGAAAGCTGTTTTCCAAGTCCTTTTGTCTGTTAGCCATTTTGATCCCTGGAATTTTAAAGGCATATCACCCAGGGATTCTTTAATCAAAAAAATTTATCTTCAGAGCTGTAAATTATTGCGAAATCTTACACATACCATTTGCCTTCTTAACTGCCTGCTGCACTTGCATGCTTACCTTCAGTGACTGGTGCACAAGGACACCCAGGTCTCGTTGCACTTCCCCTTCTCTCAATCTATTGCCGTTCAGATAATAATCTGCCTTCCTGTTTTTGCCACCAAAGTGGATAACCTCGCATTTATCCACATTATACTGCATCTGCCATGCATCTGCCCAATCACCCAACCTGTCCAAATCATACTGGAGTTTCTCAGCATCCTCCTCACAGCACACACGCCCACCCAGCTTTGTGTCGTCTGCAAACTTGGAGTTATTACATCTAGTTCCCTCGTCTAGATCATTAATATATATTGTAAATAGCTGGGGTCCTAGCACCGATCCGTGCGGTACCCCACTAGTCACCGCCTGCCACTTGGAAAAAGACCCGTTTATTCCAACTCTTTGCTTCCTGTCTACCAACCAGTTCTCTATCCAAGTCAGTACCTTGCCCCCAATCCCATGTGTTTTAACTTTACACGCTAATCTCTTATGCGGGACCTTATCGAAAGCCTTCTGAAAGTTCAAATACACCACATCCACTGGTTCTCCCTTATCTATTCTACCAGTTACATCCTCAAAAAATTCCAGTAGATTAGTCAAGCACGATTTACCTTTTGTAAATCCATGTTGACTTTGTCCGATCCTGTCACTGTTTTCTAAGTGCTCTGCTATTTCATCTTTTATAATGGACGCTAGCATTTTCCCCACTACCGATGTCAGGCTTACCAGTCTATAATTCCGCGTTTTCTCTCTACCACCTTTTTTGAATAGTGGGGTTACATTAGCTACCCTCCAATCCATGGGAACTGTTCCAGAGTCTATAGAATTTTGGAAGATGACCAGCAATGCATCTACTATTTCTAGGGCCACTTCCTTAAGTACCCTAGTATGTAGATTATCAGGCCCTGGGGATTTATCGGCCTTCAATCCCATGAATTTCCCTAACACCATTTCCCTACAAATACTGATTTCATTCAGTTCCTCCCTTTCATTAGACCCTATGTTCCCCGACATCTCTGGGAGATTATTTGTGTCCTCCTTTGTGAAGACAGAACCAAAGTATATATTTAATTGGTCTGCCATTTCTTTGTTCCCCAATAGAAATTCCCCTGATTCTGACTGCAAGGGACCTACGCTTGACTTCACCAATCTTTTTCTCTTCACATAGCTATAGAAGCTTTTACAGTCAGTTTTTATGTTCCCTGAAAGCTTACTCTCATACTTTATTTTCCCCCTCTTAATTAATCCCTTTGTCCTCCTTCGCTGAATCCTAAACTGCTCCCAATCCTCAGGTTTGCTGCTTTTTCTGGCCACGTGGTCTCGGGGAACTGCAAGGGCGTCGCCCAGGTACAAATACCCCAAGGTTAAAGTCTTTGCTTGGGTACTTTATCTCGCAGGGATGATGGTTCCTCTTCCTCGGGCGGCAGTTGGAGTTTGCATGAAGATAGTCACAGGTCGGCTGGATTGAAGGCCCGTTTATTCGAAGCTTTTCTTCAATCGTCTTCTCATTCGTCTTCCCAATTCATCTCGCCACCTCACCTCGTCGTGTCCCGCCTCGCCTGGCCTTGTTTGTCCGTGTCCGCCTGGTGCAATGCCGGGCGTTCCTGATGGAATGGGGAAAGGCACGGGCAGTGGCCAGGCGGTAAGCGCGGGACAGGGGAAGAGCAGCAGCCACGAGGGCGAGGAGCAAGAAGAAGAAGAGAGAGATTGCTACCCAGGGCCTTCAGTTATACTCCTTCGGATGGCCCTTATCTGCGTGCCAAATCAGGTTAGTTCTTTGTCCCAATCTTGGCGGGCTAGTTTAAGTAATGGTAGCAATCTAAACTAACTGTTTTTAGATGGCCAGTAATCGCATCTACTGGCCTGATGTCTGAGCTATATTGTTATTAATGCATCTTAATCGGCCTGACCAGCCTCAATGGCTTCCCTAAGCTGTTTCTGATTATTTATGCAAACTGCTTGATGGCCTTAAGGATAGGCCTAACTGGTTTTTGATCTGTCTCCGATTTGGCTTAATACATATTCAAAGTCCTGCTGTCTGCTTTTCAAAATACAAAAGTCCTTCTTCACAGAAACTGCATGTTAGGTTTCGATTTCTCCAAAAGCTGCTTGTGCCACAGAGTCCAAGCTTTAAAAATCTTACAGGCTTTCAGCCACGAGGTGCGGACGCCATCTTTGGGTACCCTTTTTTTTTAAATGACCACGCAGGGTCCCTTTTATTAATAACTAGCTGAAGTGCCCGGCGGTGCCGAGGCTTTTTCGAGGGCATGTTGTTGTTGGAAGAGAGAGAGAGAGCGACTGGGGGGAAGAGAGAGAGCGACTGGGGGGAAGAGAGGGAGGGGGAGGGGAGGGGAGGGGAGGGGAGGGGAGGGGGAGGGGGAGGGGAGGGGGGGAGGGAGGGAGGGGAGGGGGGAGGGGAGGGCGGGGGGGGAGGGCGGAGGGGGAGGGCGGGGGGGGAGGGCGGGGAGGGGAGGGCGGGGGGGGAGGGAGGGCAGGGAGGAGGGGAAGGGAGGTGGGGAAGGGGGGGAAGGGAGGGGGGGAAGGGAGGGCGGGGGGGGAAGGGAGGGCAGGGGGGAGGGGAGGGGAGGGGGGAGGGAGGGGGCGGGGAGGGGGGGAGAGGAGGGGAGGGAGGGCGGGGGGCCCCCCCGAGGGTCGCGGCCCCCACCCGAGGGTCGCGCCCCCCTCCCCCGTGGGTCGCGGCCCCCCCCGAGGGTTGCGGCCCCCCCCAAGGGTCGCGCCCCCCCCCCCGAGGGTCGCACCCCCCCCCGCGAGGTGAAGACCGCCGATTGCGGCTGTGTGAGACGGCCGACGGGCCCGGTTGCCAGGGTAACTGTTGACGCTGAGCAAGCCCTGCCCCCCGGCCGAGCCAGAAAGAGACGCCGCGTCTCAGCTCCTGCTGCGCGCGCACCCGAGGGTCGCGCCCCCCCCCCCAGGTGAAGACCGCCGATTGCGGCTGTGCGAGACGGCCGGCGGGCCCGGTTGCCAGGGTAACCGTTGACGCTCAGCAAGCCCCGCCCCCCCGGCCGAGCCAGAGAGAGACGCCGCGTCTCAGCTCCTGCTGCGCGCGCACCCTTTAGTAAGGTAGCGGCGCTGGGCTGAGGCCGGCCCCTGCAGCCTTCGAGTGGGGCCGGGAGGTGCCTAGCTCGGGCGTGGGTGCGGAGGAGAAGCCGAGGCTTCGAGGCCTACCTGGAAAAACGGGGAAAGGTAGGAAAATTAATGAGATTAGATAAGTTAATTCATTTCTAAATCATTTTTTTTTTAAACAATATGGCCTAGAAATTCGGTTTTGGTGCAGCGAGGGCTTTAGTGCCGGAAGTTAGTGCCGGCGCTAAGTCCCCCTGCGCGCGCCAAAAATTCAGTAGCGCCGCGCCCAAACGGCTGCCGGCGCTACTGAGGGGTCTCAGCGCCTCAAAACTGGTGCCACGCGCCGCATTGCGGCGCTATTCCAGCGCTGCGGCGCCCGCTGTGGTGCGGCAGGCTCGGGAAGTGCAGGCCTCCTCCTTCCGTTAAGGAGGAGCTGCCTGCACCCGGCCGCGGCCCGCGATAATCTTTTTAAAAATGAGCCCGGCACCTCGGACAAGTGCCGGGCTTGCTTCTGTTCCGGGGGGGGGGGAGGGAAGTCAGGGGAGGGAGCTGCGGCCAGGCGGCCGGCGGGAAAGCGGCCGGCCGCCGCGGGGCCTTTAATGCGCCGGCGCAAAGTTCTGTAAGGCACCTCTGCCAGAACGTTGCTTGCGGCTGCCACGGGCGAGGCGGCCGCAACTCAATTTCCGAGTTCGGGCGGGTTACCATGGCAACCGGGACGCTGCGCACACCGATGACATCATCGGTGCCGGCGCAGCGCTACCGGCCTAACGCCGATTTAGGGCCCCTGTCAATTTCTAAACTGGCCATAACTTCGGCGCTAGGCCCTCTAGCGCCTCAAAAGCGGCGCTAAGGCCAATGAATTTCTAGGCCTATGTGTTTTAAAAGCAACGTTTTTTTTAAAGACGCAGAAAGCGGGAAAAAGAAAGGAAAAGTTTGGAATCAAGATGGCGGCGACTCACCTCGGTTCAGAACGATAAGGCCCGCCCACACACGCACCGATTGGCCCGGCCGCACGCGGCAGCAAGCCGCCGTACGATTGGTCGACCTCGAGGTCACTCTGTCGCTAATGAGCGGATAATGAGATGCTAATGAGCGGAATGTTGAAGGTTTTTGGGATACCGCGGGCGCGATTTTAGCCCGGCCGAAACGTAAATACGCTTAAAACCGTCTCGGAAGCGTAAGCTTTCTTTGGAGGTAACGCACGCGTAGGTACGCCCTGTAACTTTCGAGCACATAGCCCGCCAGACGCACAGGCGATGACAGACAGATAGACAGAATGACAGACAGAATGACAGACAGAATGACAGATCGACCGATTTATATATATAGATAAACCTTTGGGGAAATGTGGAAATTTTACGAATCCTACAAAGGATGTTCCCGATGGCGGGGGAGTCCAGAACCAGGGGCCACAGT
The DNA here is from genome assembly GCF_052327205.1 of Somniosus microcephalus. NCBI lineage: Eukaryota > Metazoa > Chordata > Chondrichthyes > Squaliformes > Somniosidae > Somniosus > Somniosus microcephalus. The sequence continues at coordinate 122,812,838 of NC_140996.1, forward strand.
CTAAGGATAAGGGGTAAGCCATTTAGGACTGAGATGAGGAGGAATTTCTTCACCCAGAGAGTGGTGAACCTGTGGAATTCTCTACCACAGAAGGCAGTTGAGGCCAATCATTAAATATATTCAAGAAGGAGTGTGGTAAACCACGTTCACTATCGTATCACTGTTAGTAGTTAGCACTGTTCACCACTGTTCGTTATAACTGTATCACTGACCACTATTGTATCACGGTACGAGGTCGCCTCTTGCCACACTGCTATACCTGGGATGACCACTGCCGACTCCGCCTTGGCTCCACCCACCAGGCCAGGTATAAAGGTGAGCGACTGGCTGGTATTCCTCCTGCTTGGATCGGATCACCCACGAGAGTGGGCTCTGTTATTTAGTCAATAAAAACCTTTAGTCACCTTCGTAACTCTTCGCCTTTTATTGGAGGAATTGATAGGTATATCAATTTTATTGACTAAATTTAATGATGTCCGACAACGAGTCACAACCGGCGGAGGAGCCACCAGCGCAGCTCCCAGGAGCACAGCCACACCAGCCAGCTTGGCTGCGAGCCCTCAGACCGCCGTACCTGGACCTGAACCCACGAGCAGCAAACTCAGCCGCAGACTTTAAACACTGGCTGGTCTGCTTCGAATCATACCTGAGAGAATCCAGCGTCCCTCAGGCATCCAAACTAAGTGTCCTGCAGGCACAACTGAGCCCGAGAGTATACACTCTCATCGAGGACATGACTACCTACGAGACCGCCATCAACCTGCTGAAACAGAAGTACCGGACCCCGGTAAACTACATGTACGCTAGGCACCTCCTAAGATCACGGCCGCAACAGCCAGGAGAATCAGTAGCCGAATTCTCACAGGCGCTATATGCACTCGCCAGGAACTGTGACTTTAAATCGGTGTCGGCAGCCGAAAATACTGAAGATAATATCCGCGACGCATTCCTGAAAGGCCTACGGTCCGAGTACTCACGGCAAAGACTGCTGGAAGCTAAAGACCTCAGCATGGAAAAAGCTGAAGCCCTCGCTATCTCCCTGGAAGTGGCCCACCAAGATCAGGAAGCACTCACCAGGTACTGCTCGCGACCCTGGGACTCGGGCCCGACCCCTACCACAGCACCCTTCCCAGCGCCGCCCCCGGGACCTACCTCTGCGTCGACGTCCCGGACCCGACCGGCCCCGCCACCCCCGGCACCGGCCCCGACATCGGGCATCCGCGATCGGGCCGCCGGCTGTTTTTTTTGTGGCCAGGAGAAGCACCCGAGGTCGCGCTGCCCAGCCAAGAACTCCATATGTAAAACCTGCCTGAAGAAAGGCCACTTCTCCAAGGCCTGCAGGAGCGGATCCTCAGAGGCCAGCAGTGCCGCATGCGAACTATGGGGGCGGCCATCTTCGTTTAGGGCAACTGAGGCCAGCATCCCCACACATGAGTCATGGGGGCGGCCATCTTTGTTTAGGGCAACTGAGGCCAGCATCCCCACACATGAGTCATGGGGCGGCCATCTTTGATTAAGGCAACCGACCCCAATAGTGCCTCATGGGGCCCTACCTCGTGGGAGACGCCATTTTACTCACCACGCCCGACCGCCTCGCCCGCAGATGACAACGACTCGCTCAGCTACACACTAGCTTCCGTCACCCTGGACCAAGCCCGCCCGCACCATCTGTCCAAGTCAATGATGGACATCAAAGTGAACGGCCACGCCACGACCTGCCTGTTCGACAGCGGAAGCACGGAGAGCTTCATCCACCCAGACACGGTGAGCCACTACTCCCTCTCTGTCCTACCAACGCGCAGCCGAATCTCGATGGCATCGAGGTCCCACGCCACGGACATCAGCGGCTACTGTGTCGTGACCCTGTCGGTTAAGGGCACGGAGTATAAAAACTTTAAACTCCTCGTCCTCCCCCATCTCTGCGCTGCCGTCCTACTAGGGCTGGACTTCCAATCCCACCTCCAAAGCGTAACCCTAGCATACGGTGGACCCCTCCCCCCACTCACAGTCAACAACCAGCAAACGTTAAACCGCCCACCACGTAACACCTGCAGCCTCTCCACCCTCAAGGTCCCGCCACCCTCTCTGTTTGCTAACCTTACCCCTGACTGCAAACCCGTCGCTACCAAGAGCAGGCGGTATAGCGCCGGGGACAGAGCCTTCATTAGCTCTGAGGTGCGGCGCCTCCTGAAAGAGGGCATTATCGAGGGGAGCAGCAGCCCCTGGCGTGCCCAGGTCGTAGTCGTAAAGACCGGCGATAAAAACCGCCTGGTCATCGACTACAGCCAGACCATAAACAGATATACCCAGCTGGACGCATACCCCCTCCCCCGCATATCTGACATGGTCAATCAGATTGCACAGTATAAAGTATTCTCGACCATCGACCTGAAGTCGGCCTACCACCAACTCCCTATCCACCCTGAGGACCGCCAGTATACCGCCTTCGAGGCGAATGGGCGCCTATACCACTTCCTTAGGGTCCCCTTCGGTGTCACTAATGGGGTCTCGGTCTTCCAAAGGGAGATGGACCAGATGGTTGACCAGAACGAACTGCAGGCTACATTCCCCTACCTAGATAACGTCACTATCTGCGGCCGCGACCGGCAGGAACATGACGCGAATCTGGAGAAATTCCTCCGTACGGCCCAACGGCTGAACCTCACCTACAATAAGGAGAAATGCGTGTTTAACACCACGCGCCTTGCCATCCTCGGCTGCGTAGTGGAGAACGGAATCATCGGCCCCGACCCAGAAAGAATGCGCCCCCTCATGGAGCTACCCCTCCCCCACTGCCCTAAAGCACTTAGGAGAACCCTGGGGCTTTTCGCCTACTATGCCCAATGGGTACCCAATTACGCGGACAAAGCCAGACCCCTCCTGAAAGCCACTTCCTTCCCCCTCACGGAGGAGGCGTGCGCGGCCTTCTCCCTCATTAAGGGAGACATAGCCAAGGCCACGATGCACGCAGTGGACGAGTCCATCCCCTTCCAGGTGGAGAGCGACGCATCCGACTTCGCCTTAGCCGCCACCCTAAACCAGGAGGGGAGGCCAGTGGCCTTCTTCTCAAGGACCCTACAGGGCCCCGAGATCCGACATTCGTCGGTCGAGAAAGAGGCCCAGGCGATCGTGGAGGCAGTACGGCGCTGGAGGCACTACCTGGCAGGCAAACGATTTACCCTCCTCACCGACCAGCGTTCGGTGGCTTTCATGTTTAATAACAAGCTGAAGGGCAAAATCAAGAATGACAAGATTTTGAGATGGAGAATCGAGCTCTCCACCTACGATTATGAGATCTTGTACCGGCCAGGCAAGCTGAACGAATCCCCTGATGCCCTTTCACGAATGACATGCGCCAGCGCGCATATCGATAGGCTTCAGACCCTCCACGACCAGCTCTGCCACCCCGGAGTCACCAGACTCTACCATTTCATTAAGGCCCGCAACCTGACCTACTCCATCGAGGAGGTCAGGACCATGACCAGGAACTGCCAGACCTGTGCGGAGTGCAAACCGCACTTCTATAGGCCGGACCGAGCAAGCCTGATCAAGGCCACCCGCCCCTTCGAGCGCCTGAGCATCGACTTTAAGGGGCCCCTCCCGTCCTCTGACCGTAATGTGTACTTCCTCAACATCGTTGATGAGTACTCCCGTTTCCCCTTTGCCTTCCCCTGCCCCGACATGACCAGTAGCACGGTCATTAAGTGCCTGAATGCCCTCTTCGCCTTGTTCGGGTTCCCGAACTATATACACAGCGACCGGGGCTCCTCCTTCATGAGCGAGGAACTCCGGCAATTCCTCCTAGAGAGAGGTATTGCAGCAAGCAGGACCACCAGCTACAACCCCAGAGGTAACGGTCAGGTGGAAAGAGAGAACGCGACGGTATGGAAGGCCGTCCTCTTAGCCTTAAAGTCTAAGGGCCTCCCAACCTCCCGCTGGCAAGAAGTCCTCCCGACAGCGCTGCACTCCATCCGGTCATTACTTTGCACGGCCACTAACACCACCCCCCATGAACGAATGTTCGTTTTCCCCAGGAAGTCGACTACGGGAACCACTCTACCAACCTGGCTGACCGCCCCGGGGCCGGTCTGGCTGCGGAAACACGTGAGGGCCCATAAAACGGACCCCCTGGTCGAGAGGGTGAACCTCCTGCACGCCAACCCCCAGTACGCCTACGTGGCGTACCCAGACGGGCGGGAGGACACTGTCTCCCTACGAGACCTCGCACCCTCAGCCGATCCGGAAACACCGCCACCACCCCCCCCAACCCCAGCCCAGGTAGACGGCATGCCGGAACCCCACGAGCCCTCGCCGACCACGCAAACACCAGCATCAACACCGGATAAGGCACCAGCACCGGATAAGGCAACACCACCGCTGCGGCGATCGGAGAGGCTTACGAAGCCTCCGGACAGACTGACCTACCAGAATTGGTAGTACACTTCACCCCGCCGGACTTAATTCTAAACAAGGGGTGAATGTGGTAAACCACGTTCACTATCGTATCACTGTTAGTAGTTAGCACTGTTCACCACTGTTCGTTATAACTGTATCACTGACCACTATTGTATCACGGTACGAGGTCGCCTCTTGCCACACTGCTATACCTGGGATGACCACTGCCGACTCCGCCTTGGCTCCACCCACCAGGCCAGGTATAAAGGTGAGCGACTGGCTGGTATTCCTCCTGCTTGGATCGGATCACCCACGAGAGTGGGCTCTGTTATTTAGTCAATAAAAACCTTTAGTCACCTTCGTAACTCTTCGCCTTTTATTGGAGGAATTGATAGGTATATCAAGGAGTTAAATATATTTCTTACGGCTAAAGGGATCAAGGGATATGGGGAGAAAGCAGGGACAGGGTACTGAATTTGGATGATCAGCCATGATCTCATTAAATGGCGGAGCAGGCTCAAGGGGCCGAATGGCCTACTCCTGCTCCTATCTTCTATGTTTCTATAACAAAAACTCCTGGCTTTTTTTCTTTTAAATAAATTTCAAATCCAGTTTAATAACAGGTTTGCGGAGCCTTCCTGATCTCCTTAAAGAAGGTTTGGTGTTGAACCAATTTTCGGGCTGTTTTATTTTGGTTCTGAACTCAAAAAAGTAGGTACCACCACTCTGCTTCCCCACTTGATACAACTTTGCTCACAAGACAATTCAGTACGACGGTTATGGAATGGTTTCAATTCTGTGTCCATACACTGATCAGTCCATCCATTCAAGGTGTTTTTATACACTCTTTTCAGTGCTGAGTTGTTTTGAGTCTCATCTGCCATCTCAGTTGCATTCACGGAAAAGCCTTTGTCAACTGCAACTAGCGTGAAAATAGCACCTTCACTCTCACACAAGTCCTCATGTGGCAACCAGGACAAGGCATCTGTGATTGCGTTTTGCTTTGAAGTGCGATATTCAATCGTGCAGTCATATTGTGACAACAACACTGCCCAACGTTGCATTCTTGATGCAGCCATTGCAGGGATGGCAGATTTGGGCCCCAATATTGCTAGGAGCGGTTTGTGATCAATTATCAGGGTGAACTTTCTGCCGATCAGGAACTGCTGGAACTTCTTGATTCCAAACACTATGGCGAGTGCTTCCTTTTCAATTTGCACATAGTTTCTTTCGCTCTTTGTGAGGGTTTGCGTTGCAAACGCAATTGGTTTCTCTTGGCTGTAATCCATTACATGGCTTATGACAGCTCCCACACCGTAACTGGAAGCATCACACACTAACTTAAGCTCACGCTCTGTGTCATAGTGCACAAGTAGAGCATCACGAGAGAGACTTCTTACAAGCGTCATAAGCTTTCTGTTGTGCTTTCGTCCACTTCCACTGGACATCCTTCTTGAGGAGCTCGTACAAAGGAGTTAACATGGTCGCTAACTCGGGTAAGAAACGTGCATAGTACTTGACCATTCCAAGGAAAGATCTTAACTCAGATAGTTCTGTGGCTTTGGAGCATTCCTTCACCGGTTGCAAGCCATTTGGTCAAGCCATCAGACCAAGGTACACAACCTCAGGCTGCACAAAAGCACATTTGTTCCTTTTCAATTTGACATTGTGGGCATTCAACCTTTGAAGCACTATATCTAACACTTCTAGATTTTCTTCCTCGCTGCTTGTTGCGATCAGCACATCGTCTTGATTGCATAAGCAATTTGGAACGCCTTGCAAAACCTTATCCATCGTAGCCTGCAAGATTTTGGAGGAGGACTTTACACCATATGGCAGCTTGGTGTATGAGTACAGTGCCTCGTGTGTGTTGATGGTGAGATACCGTTGACTCTCTTTGTTAACATTCAGCTGAGCATAAGCATGTGACAGGTCAAGCTTGGAGAAAACCTTTGACCCAGAGAGTGCTGCATACAAATCTTGCAATGTAGGTGATGGGTACTGCTCATCGTCAACTGCTTGGTTGATAGTAACTTTGTAGTCACCGCACAAGCGTATAATTTGTCACCTTTGGGCACTACCACAATCGGGGTAGCCCATTCAGTTTTGTCAGTTTTTACTAGCACTCCGTTCTCTCTGAGCTTCACTAGCTCTTTCTCCACCTGACTTTTCAACGCATAGGGGACCGGCCTTGCCTTACAATAGACGGGCTTTGTGTTGGACTTGATGCGGATATGCATGTCATACCCAGTGATACCCTCATAACTGACTGTGAACATGCTTTCGTACTTGTTCAACATCGTGTCAAGTCGCTTCTTTGAAGCAGTTACACTGAAGATGTTTTTCCAGTCTAGTTTTAACTTTCTCAACTAGTCTTTGTCCATGAGAGTTGGCCTGTTGTTGTAGCTCACTAAAATAATAGAAATCACACAACACCAGGTTATAGTCCAACAGCTTTATTTGAAATCACAAGCTTTCGGAGCGCTGCTCCTTCGTCAGGTGAAGTGGAGAGATGCATAAAAACACAGCTTATATAGTCAGAGAATAATATCAGATGTTTACAGGTAATCTTTCTAACTGCCATTTATCACACCTCGGCAGAGAGATAATCACAGCAATCAAAGGTGTAAATGGTGTCCAAACAGGTTAGTCAGGAAAACATTACATCAAAGAACAATGAGGTGGAGTCACAAGGGGTCAAATGTTGCAGATGCTGGGGTCTGTATGAAAAACAAAAAAACAGACAAAAAACATTTTTTTTGCTGGAAATCACAGCAGGTCCGGCCGCATCTGTGTGGAGCGAACAAGCCAACGACGACTCGAGTCTGGATGACCCTACGTCAGGTGGGGTTACATGTAGCGTGACATGAACCCAAGATCCCGGTTCAGGCCGTCCTCATGGGTGCGGAACTTGGCTATCAGTTTCTGCTCGATAATTTTGCGTTGTCGTGTGTCTCGAAGGCCGCCTTGGAGAATGCTTACCCGAAGATCGGAGGCTGAATGTCCTTGACTGCTGAAGTGTTCCCCGACTGGGAGGGAACACTCCTGCCTGGCGATTGTTGTGCGGTGTCCGTTCATCCGTTGTCGCAGTGTCTGCATGGTCTCGCCGATGTACCATGCTCCAGGGCATCCTTTCCTGCAACCTATGAGGTAGACAACGTTGGCCGAGTCACATGAGTATGTACCATGTACCTGGTGGGTGGTGTCCTCACGTGTGATGATGGTATCTGTGTTGATGATCTGGCATGACTTGCAGAGGTTGCTGTGGCAGGGTTGTGTGGTGTCGTGGTCGCTGTTCTCCTGAAAGGTGAGTAATTTGCTGCGAACGATGGTCTGTTTGAGGTTAGGCGGCTGTTTGAAGGCGAGTAGTGGAGGCGTGGGGATGGCCTTAGCGAGGTGTTCGTCGTCATCGATGACATGTTGAAGGCTGCGAAGAACATGGCGTAGTTTCTCCGCTCCGGGGAAGTACTGGACGACGAAGGGTACTCTGTTGGTTGTGTCCCGTGTTTGTCTTCTGAGGAGGTCTATGCAATTTTTCACTGTGGCCCGTCGGAACTGTCGATCGACGAGTCAAGCGTCATATCCCGTTCTTACGAGGGCGTCTTTCAGCGTCTGTAGGTGTCCATCGCGTTCCTCCTCGTCTGAGCAGATCCTGTATATTCGCAGGGCTTGTCCATAGGGAATGGCTTCTTTAATGTGGTTAGGGTGGAAGCTGGAGAAGTGGAGCATCGTGAGGTTGTCCGTGGGCTTGCGGTAGAGTGAAGTGCTGAGGTGTCCGTCTTTGATGGAGATTCGTGTGTCCAAGAATGAAACCGATTCTGAGGAGTAGTCCATGGTGAGTTTGATGGTGGGATGGAACTTGTTGATGTTATCGTGTAGTCTTTTCAGTGATTCTTCGCCGTGGGTCCATAGGAAGAAAATGGCGTCGATGTATCTGGTGAATAGCGTTGGTTGAAGGTCCTGTGCAACGAAGAAGTCTTGCTCGAACTTGTGCATGAAGATGTTTGCGCATTGGGGTGCGAATTTGGTCCCCATGGCTGTTCCGTGTCTTTGGGTAAAGAACTGGTTGTCGAAGGTGAAGACATTGTGGTTAAGGATGAAGCAGATGAGTTGTAGGATGGCGTCTGGAGATTGGCTGTTGTTGGTGTTGAGTACTGAGGCTGTCGCAGCGATGCCGTCATCGTGGGGGATACTGGTGTAGAGTGCCGAGACATCCATCGTGGCCAGGAGTGTTCCTGGTTCGACTGGTCCGTGGGTGCTGAGTTTCTGTAAGAAGTCTGTAGTGTCACGACAGAAGCTGGGGGTTCCCTGTACGATGGGTTTCAGGATGCCCTCGACGTATCCAGAGAGGTTCTCACACAGGGTTCCGTTGCCTGATACGATAGGACGTCCAGGTGTGTTGGCTTTGTGTATCTTTGGGAGGCAGTAGAAGTCTCCCACGCGGGGAGTACGTGGGATGAGAGCGCGTAGGATGCTTTGAAGGTCTGGATCGAAGGTCTTGATCAGTCTGTTGAGTTGGCGGGTGTGTTCTTTGGTCGGATCTGCGGGTAACTGTCTGTAGTGTTCCTGGTTGTCCAGTTGTCGGTATGCTTCTTTGCAATAAGAACATAAGAACATAAGAAATAGGAGCAGGAGTCGGCCAATCGGCCCCTCGAGCCTGCTCCGCCATTCAATAAGATCATGGCTGATCTGATCCTAACCGCCAATCCACTATCACAGAACCATCTCCTGAATCTAACAGAATTAGACACACGAAATAGGAGCAGGATCAGGCTACACGGCCCCTGGGCCTGCTCTGCTACCCACAGGGCATGACCGATCCGAACCTAGACTCATGTCCAAATTCCTGCCCGCTCCCCGTAACCCTTAATTCCCTTTACTTCGAGGAAACTGTCTATTTCTGTTTTAAATTTATGTAATGATGTAGTTTCTACAGCTTTTTGGGGCAGCATATTCCATGGACCTACCACCCTCTGAGTGAAGTAGTTCCTCCTCATCTCAGTTTTGAAAGAGCAGCCCCTTATTCTAAGACTATGCCCCCTAGTTCTAGTTTCACCCATCATCGGGAACATCCTCCCCGCATCCACTCGATCCAACCCCTTCACAATCTTATATGTTTCAATAAGATCGCCTCTCATTTTTCTGAACTCCAATGAGTAGAGTCCCAATCTACTCAACCTCTCCTCATATGTCCATCCCTTCATCCCCGGGATTAACCGAGTGAACCTTCTTTGTACTGACTCGAGAGCAAGTATGTCCTTTCTTAAGTATGGACACCAAAACTGTACGCAGTATTCCAGGTGCGGTCTCACCAATACCTTGTACAACTGAAGCAATACCTCCCTATTTTTATATTCTATCCCCCTAGCAATGAAAGCCAACATTCCATTGGCCTTCTTAATCACTTGCTGCACCTGCATACTAACCTTTTGAGTTTCGTGCACCAGGACCCCCAGATCCCTTTGTACTTCAGTACTTTCCAGTTTCTTGCCATTAAGATAATAACTTGCTCTATGATTTTTCCTGCCAAAGTGCATAACCTCACACTTTCCAGTATTGTATTCCATCTGCCAAATCTCTACCCACTTACTTAGCCTGTCTATGTCCCCTTGCAGGTTTTTTATGTCCTCCTCACTCACTACTTTCCCTCCCATCTTAGTATCATCTGCAAACTTTGATATGTTACACTCGGCCCCCTCCTCCAAATCGTTAATATAGATTGTAAAGAGTTGGGGACCCAGCACTGACCCCTGCGGAACACCACTAGTTACTGATTGCCAGTCTGAGAATGAACCATTTATCCCAACTCTCTGCTTTCTGTTAGATAGCCAATCCTCTATCCATGCCAGAATATTACCCCCAATCCCGTGATTTTTTATCTTAAGCAATAATCTTTTGTGTGGCACCTTGTCAAATGCCTTTTGGAAGTCTAAATACACTACGTCCACTGGTTCCCCTTTATCCACCCTATATGTTACTTCCTCAAAGAACTCCAGCAAATTTGTCAAACATGACTTCCCCTTCATAAAACCATGCTGACTTTGTCCTATTAAATTATGATTATCCAAATGTCCTGTTACTGTCTCCTTAGATGTTAGGCTAACCGGTCTATAGTTTCCAGCCTTCTGTCTACTGCCCTTTTTAAATAAGGGTGTTACATTAGCAGTTTTCCAGTCTGCCGGGACCTTTGCCGAGTCCAGGGAGTTTTGGAAAATTATTACCAATGCATCCACAATCCCTACCGCCACTTCCCTCAAGACCCTAGGATGTAAGCCATCAGGTCCAGGTGATTTATCCGCCTTGAGTCCCATTATTTTACCAAGTACCACTTCCTTAGTGATTTTGATCGTGTTTAGCTCCTCCCCCCCTTTAGCCCCCTGTTTGTCCAGTGTTGGGATATTCTTAGTGTCTTCTACTGTAAAGACTGATGTAAAATATTCATTCAGTGTTTTTGCCATCTCCATATTTCCCACCATTAATTTCCCGGTCTCATCCTCTAAGGGACCAACATTTACTTTAGCCACCCTTTTTCTTTTTATATAACTATAAAAACTCTTACTATCTGTTTTTATATTTTTTGCTAATTTACTTTCATAATCTATCTTCCCTTTCTTAATCAATCTTTTTGTTATTTTTTGCTGTCTTTTAAAGTTTTCCCAATCCTCTATCATCCCACTAGATTTGGCTACCTTATATGCCCTTGTTTTTAGTTGAATACTATCCTTTATTTCTTTACTTAGCCACGGATGGCTGTCTTTTATTTTACACCCTTTTCTTCTCAGTGGAATATATTTTTTTTGGAAGTTGTAAAACAACTCCTTAAATGTACACCACTGATCATGTATCGTCTTACCCTTTAATCTATTTTCCCAATCCACTCTACTCAATTCCGCTCTCATACCTTCATAGTCTCCTTTATTCAAGCTCAGCATGCTTGTTTGAGATCCAACCTTCTCACCCTCTAATTGAATATGGAATTCAACCATGTTATGGTCACTCATTCCAAGGGGATCCTTTACTAGGACATTTTTAATTAATCCTGTCTCGTTACACAGGACCAGATCTAAGGTTGCTTGCCCCCTGGTCGGTTCAGTTACATACTGCTCAAGAAACCCATCCCTAATACACTCAATGAACTCATCCTCAAGGCAGCCTGCCCAATTTGATTTGTCCAATTAATATGATAGTTAAAATCCCCCATAATTATAGATGTTCCCTTATTACAAGCCTCAACTATTTCCTGATTGATACTCCGTCCAACAGAGTTGCCACTGTTCGGAGGCCTATAGACTACGCCCACTAGTGTTTTTTTCCCCTTATTATTCCTTACCTCCACCCAAACTGTTTCATTTTCCTGATCTTTTGACCCAATATCATTTCTCTGTATTACAGTGATTCCTTCCTTTGTTAACATAGCCACCCCACCTCCCCTTCCTTCCTGCCTGTCCTTCCTGATCATTAAATAACCTGGTATGTTTAATTCCCAGGCATTGTCACCCTGCAGCCATGTTTCTGTAATGGCCACAAGATCATACCCATATGTAGTTATTTGTGCCATTAACTCATCTATTTTGTTACGAATGCTACGTGCATTCAAATAGAGAACTTTCAAATATGTTTTGTGACACTTAATCCTGCTTTTGCCCTTTTTATTACTTTACCTTTTACTCCATACCTTCTGCCCCTTCCTGACACGCTCTGGTTTTTAATTTCCCCACTGCTACCTAAGTCTATGACCTTCTCTGTTGTCATTTTTATTATTTGCTCTCTAGGAACCTCCCCCCCACTAGTTAGTTTAAAGCCCTCTCTACAGCCCTAGTTCTATGATCCGCCAGGACTCTAGTCCCAGCACTGGCCAAGTGAAGCCCATCCCAACGGAACAGCTCCCTCCTGCCCCAGTACTGGTGCCAGTGTCCCAGGAAGCAAAACCCATTTCTCCCACACCAGTCTTTGAGCCACGCATTTAACTCTCTTATTTTATTTGTCCTAGCCAAATTTGCTCGTGGCTCAGGTAATAATCCAGAGATTATTACCCTTGTGGTTCTGCTTTTTAATTTGGCCCCTAGCTGCTCAAACTCCCTCAGCAGAACCTCCTTCCTTGTCCTATCTTTGTCGTTGGTACCAACATGGACCACGACAACTGGAACCTCCCCCTCCCACTCCAAGTTTCTCTCCAGTCCAGAGGAGATGTCCTTAACCCTGGCACCAGGCAGGCAACACAGCCTTCGGGACTCTCGCTCTCGGCTGCAAAGAACTCTATCTATCCCCCTAACGATACTATCCCCTACCACTACAACATTTCTTTTAACTCCCCCCACTTGAATGGCCCCCCGCTCCACGGTGCTGTGGCCAGGTTGCTCATCCTCCCCGCAGTCCCTGTTCCCATCCTCACAGGGATTAAGAGCATCGAACCTGTTGGACAAGTGCAAGGGCTGCGGCTCCTCCAACACTACCTCCTGGATCCCCGTACCTGCCTCACTTCTAGTCACACCATCCTGACCCTGGCCACGGACTACATCTGAATTAATTAATCTAATTGGTGTGAATACCTCGTGATACACAGAGTCCAGGTAACTCTCCCCCTCCCTGATGTGTCTCAGTGTTTGAAGCTCGGACTCCAGCTCTTCAACACGGAGCCAGAATTCCTCGAGCAGCCAACACTTACTGCAAATGTGATCACCGTGAGCATCAATGGTGTCCACCAGCTCCCACATATTGCAGCAGCAACACATCACCTGATCTCCCATTCTATGTAATTAATTAAATTTATTAATATTATTCTTAAATACCCTCTGCCCCAATTCTAGGTGGTGAATATCACACCTTAGAAACTATAAACCAAAGAGATTTAAGCTTAAAAAGGGAGAAATACTTACCAACCAATCATTTACCCGCTTTCTGGTGACGTCACCCTTGGATTACTTTTTACCTCTCTCCTTCCCTCCGAGTTCCCAGACCGGAGACCGGTCTCTGGGGCCTTACTTGGTCTCTGGGGCCTTTTATAGCCCCGCTCTGCCGCTCGAGATTCCCGCCGACGCTCTGAGGCCTTACCTGGTCTCTGGGGCCTTTTATAGCCCCGCTCTGCCGCTCGAGATTCCCGCCGACGCTCTGAGGCCTTACCTGGTCTCTGGGGCCTTTTATAGCCCCGCTCTGCCGCTCGAGATTCCCGCCGACGCTCTGAGGCCTTACCTGGTCTCTGGGGCCTTTTACAGCCCCGCTCTGCCGCTCGAGATTCCCGCCGACGCTCTGAGGCCTTACCTGGTCTCTGGGGCTTTTATAGCCCCGGTCTGCCGCTTGAGTTTCCCGCCGACGCTCTGAGGCCTTACCTGGTCTCTGGGGCCTTTTATAGCCCCGCTCTGCTGCTCGAGTTTCCCGCCGACGCTGTGAGGCCTTACCTGGTCTCTGGGGCCTTTTATAGCCCCGCTCTGCCGCTCGAGTTTCCCGCCAACGCTGTAGTCCATTCTGTTCTGTATGACGATGGCTCCTCCTTTATCTGCTGGTTTGATGACGATCCCAGTCCAACACCGGCATCTCCACACCATGACTAAAATAATAGGCAGCTTTACTGACTGGCCATTGTGTTGAACTGTACATTCCATTTGTCCACCTGTCTCTAGGATTTCTGCGGAGTAGGTTTTTAACTCTACGGTACTCTTTGTAAGTGGTACTTCATTAAACTTACTCTCATATGTGTCCTTACTCATGATAGAGCAGTCCGCCGCTGTGCCGATACACATGTTAATATATTGCTCATTAACCAGAAGTTTTGTACAGAAGTCTTTCTCACAACTGCTAGTGTTGCCGCTAGTGGCATAGATACTGTAGATGCCTAGTTCTTCAACATCTGGTGTGTTCACTTCAATATTGTGAGCTCTTCCCTTTTGTTGTCGCTGCTTTGCATTGCCACTAGAATGGTTCTTACTCCTGCTTTAGATCTAGCTCTGCAAGCTGCTGAAATATGACCTTGCTTCTGGCAGTGAAAACACTTAGCATTTCTGTATTGACAGGGCTGTGGTGAGTGATTTCCATTGCAGCGATAACAATTCACTGATCTGCTCTCACTGACATGCTTTTAACCCAGTCTCACAACTTTAGAAATAACAACAGAAAATGCTGGAAATACTCAGCAGGCCAGGCAGCATCCATGGAGAGAGAAACAGAGTTAACGTTTCAGGTCTGGAACCCTTCATCAGAACTGGAAACAGCTGGAGATGTAACATATTAAGCAGGTGCAGAGACGAGGGGCGGGGTGTTAGGAGGGGAGGAAGGAATTGAAAGAATATATTGTGCTTATGTAAGAGGCAGGAAAGATAAAATGTTGCAAATGGGAATGGCAAAATAATACAGCATGAAAAATGGGAGCAGGGGTTATTGTCTGAAAGGCTGTAAAGTGCCTAATCGAAAGATGAGGTGCTGTTCCTCAAGCTTACGTTGAGCTTCATTGGAACAATGTAATAAGCCGAGGACAGAGAGATCAGAGTGGGAATGAATCGGAGAATTAAAGTGACAGGTGACCGGAAGCTCAGGGTCACCCCTATGGACTGAACAGAGGTGTTCCACAAAGCGGTCGCCCAATCTGCATTTGGTCTCCCCAATGTAGAGGAGACCGCATCGTGAGCAGCGAATACAGTATATTAAATTGCAAGAAGTACACGTAAATTTAGGTTTGGCAGTGGCTTTGTGACTGTAGACCTCAGCTGCACTAGTCACTTGAGTTTGGACGGAGCTCCCTAGCATTCTTAGACACCATCTCCATAGATAGGGCAACTTTGCATGCTGTGTCAAACGTTAGGTTTGGAATGTTCAGTCATGTGGACTGTGTGCACTCATCCACCAGTCCACGCACAAACTTATCTCTCAACGCACGATCCAAAAATGTGCCGAAGTTAAAATGCAAAGACAGGTTCTTAAGAGCTACAATGATGGTTTCATTTTGTTTTTGGTTTCTGGTACAAAACATTTAGGCCGCAAAATTCGGCTGCTTTGCGCCTGCCGGTAGCGCCTCTGGGGGGTGCTAATGGGCGCAAAGGGCTTATCGTCTGGGTGGCGCCTCCCAAGAAATTTGGCGGGGCGCTGCTGAAGCACTAGCTGATAGCGCCGCACCCCCGCCGGTAGCGCCCCAGGCTGCCGCGATGCCATTGATGACGTCACGGCACCACGCCACCCTGATGGGCTAGTGTGGGCCATCAGAGGCTCTGCAGAGCTCACAGCATCCCTCCCCTTTAACGGAAGGGGGGGCGGTGAAACGCGTCAATGCTACGCAGAAAGGCCGCATAGCGCTCCGGCGATACCACGTTTTGTGCCCCCGACACCGCCCCAAGAGGAAGTGGAGTACCCAAGATAGCGCTCCGTTTCCTCATCAGGGTGGTAAGCCGAATTTAGCAGCCAGAGCGGTACTTCCACGTTGGCTGCTAAATCTTCGGCGATAATTCGGTTACCATCTCCAAACGGAGCGGAACTGATTTTCACCATAGCTTTCTGCTATTTCTACCGGCTTTGGTTCGAAATGATCCTTGAGTTTCTTGACAATGTCTTCAAATGATGCATCCTTCGCTTTCCCTGGCGCGAGTAGGTTTGTCAAAGTTCCGTCGACATCTGGCCTGATCTCGGTTAGAAAAATTGCTTTCTTCTGTTCAAAAATTACTTTATTTTGAGTCTGAACATTCTCATCTGCACCTTCGGTCTCAATAATGTTATTGGCCCTAAAAAACAACTCCATCCGTTCAATGTAAGAACTGAATGTTTTGCGAGCTCAGTTATACATGCCAAGGCTTCCGATGAATCCCGTAGGCGTGGCCATGGTTGTCTCAATCCCATCGAACAGTGACTTAGCATGCTACCTGTGTACTTGTGAGAATCAACGCTGCTGTTGTGTGTATATATACACGCAAAGATGAAGTACAGACAATTCTGCATCAGCATTAATAGTAAAACATCGCAAAAATTCAGTTTAGGTGTTACAAATTCACTTTAAACTTTTCCACTCGAAGGTTGAACACTGTGTCCTTCCATGATCTCTAAAAATGGCTTTGGGATCCCATCCTCATCGCCAAAATGTAATATATGTCGGTAGAACAAATGAAAGACAGAGGCACGATGAGTTGCTAATTCATGTGCTTGTTTATTAGGCCAGAGCAAACTGAGCATGCTCATACTAAACCATGTGATAAACCATGTGATAATACATTACACCTCCCCCCCACCCCCCACCACTCATCTCTCAATCACAGCCAGACAAACCCCCCCCAATCCCCTGATCACGGCCAGACCCCTCATTATGCTGATTGGGGCCAGAACTCCTCTCCCCCCCCCTGTGGCGTTGCCACATTGGGGAAACACTGTGTGTATGTAGATAAACCTGTATAATCCCCTTTTAACTGCTGTATTCCCCTCCCCCCGCAAGACAGTTGCAAGCTGAGAGGAATAAGGCACGTTCAGACTTGCCTGCTGCTGATAGAAGGAAAACCAATCAGGTTCCAGCAGGTGACCAATCCGTGAGTCATCACAGGTTCGCGAGCTTCACGAATTCAGTACTGTATTGTGAGAGTTGGAGTAAAGACCTATTTCTTGTAGCTCGCTGTGTTGCCTATTTCTTTACGTGGGAGACCGTAGTCCCCCACACCCCCATGCTGGAATGAAACCCTCACTGTCTGCAAGAAGAATTGCCAATTAGGTGAGTTACCATTCCCCAGCTGAAAGAGTTTGCAGGATCCCTTTTGTGAAGCCTCTGCTATTCCTCTTGAGTAACCTACATGAGAGCTACATTAATTGACTTTCTCTCATGTAGGTTTTCACCCCGTATTTCAGAGGGAACAATTTGCATCTACTCAGCACCTCACTTGACAACTAAGCTGATTTCAGGATAGCATGAGATCAAGAATCCATGTGCAGAATTGCACGGGAAATTCTGCAACCTACCAATCAATGGCAGTATATTACTGTTATTATGCAATATACTATAAGATCATCTCCATTTATTTTATCTTGTCTTTTTTTGCACATAGCCTCTCTGATCATATAGACGCAGATAGAGTCTACTAATGCACACTGACTGACTGCGGACTGAATGTTTCCTCATAACTTATAATTGCAATAACATAGTATTATACTGCTTTTCCTTATAAGAAATCAGATCAAAATCAGAAATCTAATTATAACAATATGCCACTAACAATATAACATCCATGGCTTCAAAAGTTTATCCAGGCTAAGTTTCCATTTCTTTTAACGTTTGTGTTTCCACAGAACCAGTTTATAAGGACTTGTGTTTTGTAGTTGTTGTCACTACAGTACTTGTTGCAATATCTATTCTTCTAATGTTCTTCCTATGGATCTGCAATCAAAGTTTGGAACTGTGCAAAATGAAGAGGAGAGCACAAAGTGTAAATGGTAATCTCATCATAGTAAGTGGGGTTAGATAAATAAAGAATTCATCGTAGCGAAGCATAGAGATTATTATTCTGTGAACTGCATAATTTTTGCACAGAATAATAATTCAGGGTTATAGATACCACATTTGCTAAATTTGTATTAATTTAGAATAATTAGCTTGCACTAGGATTAATGAAACACTAGTGCACTTTTGCCCAAGCTCCTAAAATTCCTCCTGGGACTGAACAGGCTTAACGCGTGTTAGCAGCTTTTTATCACCTCTTGAGGGCCAATTAACAGCAAATGAGCAGATGTGCTCATGCTTGCCTTCCAGCCCAGCTCATGTAATGAAGCCAGCTACAGAGGTAACATTAAAGCAACGGGGAGGATTGTTAGAGGTCCAGCCTGGAGCAGAGAAGGAGATATTGTAAAAAGTGACTCAGCTGTTTCAAAGCACAGAACAGCATAAGCGCATCATCAACTTATGCTTTAACATGCAGGTACAGCAAACAATTAGGAAAGCAAATGGTATGTTGGACTTTATTACAAGATGATTTGAGTATAAGAGTAAAGACGTCTTACTGCAACTATGTAGGACCCTGGTGAGACCACACCTGGAGTATTGTGTACAGTTTTGGTCTCCTTACCTAAGGAAGGATATACTTGCCATAGAGGGAGCACAACGAAGGTTCACCAGACTGATTCCTGGGATGGGGGGGATTGAGTAGACTAGGTCTATATTCTCTAGAGTTTAGAAGAATGAGAGGTGATCTAATTGAAACAGACAAAATTCTTATAGGGCTTGACGAGGTAGATGCTGGGAAGATATTTCCCTTGGCTGGGGAGTCTAGAACCAGGGGTCACAGTCTCAGAATAAGGGGTCAGCCATTTAGGACTGAGATGAGGAGAAATTTCTTCACTCA
Source organism: Somniosus microcephalus (assembly GCF_052327205.1). NCBI lineage: Eukaryota > Metazoa > Chordata > Chondrichthyes > Squaliformes > Somniosidae > Somniosus > Somniosus microcephalus. Next base: position 122,831,527 of record NC_140996.1, read on the forward strand.
AGGGGTGGTGAATCTTTGGAATTCTCTACCCCAGAGGGCTGTGGAGGCTCAGTCGTTGAGTATATTCAAGACAGAGATTGATCATTTTTTTAATATTAACGGAATCAAGGGATTTGGGGATAGTGCAGGAAAGTGGAGATGAGGTAGAAGATCAGCCACGATCTTGTTGATTGGCGGAGCAGGCTCGAAGGGCCAAATGGCCTACTCCTGGTCCTATTTCTTATGTTCTTATGGTCTTTATTGATCATGCTGAAGGAGCAGCAGAGCAGGGTCAAGAATGCCTGAGACATAGGAGGAGGACAATTAGGATTGATTAATACCCTAGGCAGTGTGTCCAGCTCAATCACACCAATGATTAATGTATAAAGAGGCCATTTCTCCAAGAAAGCCAAGGATAAATTGTGCCATTTCCTTCCTTCATATCTGCAACCACAGAGCAACATCAGCACTGCACTGTCAGTAATGGCAAACCTGATGATGAGATAGTATTACATTTTTTTGCTATAGCCTCCTTGCAGGCAATGGCTAGAGACTCAGCAAAGATTTGTCAATTTGTAGTTCATCATTGCATTACTCAGGTCACAGATGCCCTATTTTGACATGCTGGTAAATACATTAAAATTAACACTAGCATGTAGCATCAGAAGAAGCTGAAATGTCCAACACTGTTGGGTGCATCATGAGATGCTCTGACTAAACCTTCTGCCTGCATCCCTATGGTCTCTTCTGCTATGCTGCTCAAAAACAGTGCTGAGTACAGAACTCTTCTGGCATTACACTTCCCAAATATGTACTAATTGTTTGCATTGTACTCTGCAAGGAGACATTTAATGTGCATCTGTTTGTGCTCCTGATTCAGCAAGGACTGTGGCGATGTTAGAGCTCCACCAAGCAACAGCTAGCCCTTCTTCAGCCGTCACCTCTGCTCCTTCCATGTTAGTACTGGTTCACCCTGGACTTTCATATCTAAATAACTAAAATCCTCCAGAGTATGAATCTCTGGGCTGATACGTCCTTGAGTAGTGATGATGCTGAGTACAACTCTTAGGGGGAAAAATTGGGTGAGTAGCGCCACCTGTTAGCGCCTAAAGAGGCAGTCAGTGGCTGTAGCGCCACTGGCTGTGCCTCCCGCGATATTCAGCAGGGGCGCTAATGGTGGCGTTAGACATTTGCGCTGCGCCGCCACCGATGACGTAATCAGTGTGCGCAGCGCCCCGTTCGTGATATTTGGTAGCGAACGCCGCAGTTGCGCCGTTCGCTACCCGCGCCCGGTTCACGGGGCCTTACTGTGCCGGCAGAGGCGCAAGTTAAGGTGGAGGTGCAGGGCGGCCGCTTTTTCGGCGGCCGCCTGCCAGCACCTCCGTCCCCGGCCTCCTGGTTCCCCCCCCCGCGGCATTGCCGGCTGTTTCCCGAAGTGCCGGGCTCTTTTGCCGGCACTCGCGATCGGGGCTCGTGCTTTTGCAGGCCCCTCCCCCTTAACAGTGGGAGGAAGGCCTGCAGTACCGCAGTGTGCCGTGCCGCAGCGTGTGGCGCTGCGGCACGTAGCGCTGCGAAATTCACTTTCAGCGCCCTAAGAGGGACGTGGAGTGCCTCGAGCCGCGCCCCATCTCCCTCTAGGGGCACTTCAACTGAATTTGCGGTGATCGCAAATTCGGCGATCGCGGAGCAAATTCCAGTGCCCAGGCAAACTTTGCGCCGCTTGGGCGCCTCAGGCCAATTTCTAGGCCTTAAGGTTTTAGCAAATCCGTAACAAAAAAACCATGATAAATTAATACAACAACAACAACTTTTATTTATATAGCGCCTTTAACATAGTAAAATGTCCCAAGGCACTTCACATGAGTATTATAAGACAAAAAATTTGACACCGAGCCACATAAGGAGGAATTAGGGCGGGTGACCAAAAGCTTGGTCAAAGAGGTAGGTTTTAAGGAGCGTCTTAAAGGAGGAAAGAGAGGTAGCGAGGCAGAAAGGTTTAGGCAAGGAATTCCAGAGCTTAGGGCCTAGGTAACAGAAGGCACGGCTACCAATGGGTGAGCGATTATAATCAGGGATGCTCAAGAGGGCAGAATTAAAAGAGTGCAGATATCTTGGGGTTGTGGGGCTGAAGGAGATTACAGAGATAGGGAGGGGTGAGGCCATGGAGGGATTTGAAAACAAGGATGAGAATTTTGAAATCGAGGCGTTGCTTAACCGGGAGCCAATGTAGGTCAGCGACCACAGGGGTGATGGGTTAACGGAACTTGGTGCGAGTTAGGACACGGGCAGCCAAGTTTTGGATTACCTCAAGTTTAAGTAGGGTAGAATGTGGGAGGCCAGCCAGGAGTGCATTGGAATAGTCAAGTCTAGAGGTAACAAAGGCATGGATAAGGGTTTCAGCAGCGGATGAGCTGAGGCAGGGGCAGAGATGGGCGATGTTACAGAAGTGGAAATAGGCGACTTAGTTATGCCGTGGATATGTGGTCGGAAGCGGGTCAAATATGACACCAAGGTTGCGAACAGTGTGGTTCAGCCTCAGACAGATGTTAGGGAGAGGGATGGAGTCAGTGGCAGGGATTGAAAACAATGGCTTCAGTCTTCCCAATATTTAATTGGAGAAAATTTCTGCTCATCCAGAACTGGATGTCAGACAAGCAGTCTGACAATTTAGAGACCGTGGAGAGGTCGAGAGAAGTGGTGGTGAGGTAGAGCTGGGTGTCGTCAACGAACATGTGGAAACTGACTCATAATTAGGCATCTTTTAGTGTACTAACAGTAAATGGAAGATTTTGCAAGAAAACACAATTTAACGTGATGTCCAATACGCCTGCTGAAACACAGAAAAGATACACAATTATAATTATATGAACAAGAAGAGTGTTCCTCTCCTTCAGCTTGTGCATCACCCACGTTGGGTAGCTTTCCAAGTGATGACCTCCATGATTACATCTTCAACAGATGATGAGAGAGTTGGCTTGTCTGCACTCTGCGCCTTCTGCTGAAGGCAGCCCTTTTATGTTGAGCAAATATTAATATTTTGTGTTGTGTATTATGGCCATATACATAGCATACCTGAATATAAAGCACCTCATCAATTTACAGGCCCACCTGAAAACTGCATCAGGCGGTCCTAGGGCACCAATGGGGCAGCAAGAAACAGGGAGCCGGTAGTTGAAAATCCGCCCTCAAGATGTCCAAATATGACCTGGAAAATTCAACTGTAAATTCTTATTTTCCTAGGAGGGAACTCAAAGGGAGCATGGGTCAGGGATAAGGCTACAGCACTGTGTCAATTCTCCAACATATCACCACTTTGAGCATAGCTCCATCTCTCTTTCCTCTCCAAAGTAATTGAACATCTTGTCACCTCCCAAATTCACGTCCATCTTTCCCCCAACTCTATGTTTGAACCCCTCCAATCGGGTTTCCACCCCTGCCACAGCACTGAAACTGCCCTTAACAAATTACAAATTACATCCTATGTGACTGTGACTGTGGCAAACTATCCCTCCTCATCTTTCTCGATCTGTCTGCTGCCTTTGACACGGTTGACCACACCATCCTCCTCCAATGCCTTTCCTCCATTGTCCAGCTGGGTGGGACTGCCTTGCCTGGCTCCATTCCTTTCTAGCCATTCATAGCCAGAGAACCACTTGCAATGGCTTCTCTTCCCACTCCCACACCATTACCTTTGGAGTCCCCCAAGGACCTATCCTTGGCCCCCCTGCTATTTTTCATCTACGTGCTGCCCCTTGGCGACATCATCCAAACAACAAGCAGGTTCTACATGTACTCTGATGACATCCAGCTCTACCTCACCACCACCATCTCTCTTGAACCCTCCACTGCCTCTGATTTGTCAGACTGCTTGGCCGCCCTGGGTGAGCAGAAAGATCCTCCAACTAAATATTGGGAAGACCAAAGCCATTGTCTTCAGTTCCCGCCACAAACTCCATTCCCTATCAACTGACTCCATCCCTCTCCCTGGCCACTCTCTGAGGCTGAACCAGACTGTTCGCAACCTTGGCGTCCTATTTGACCCTGAGCTGAGCTTCCGACCCCATATCCTCTCCGTCACCAAGACCGCCTACTTCCACCTCCTTGGCATCGCCCGTCTCCGCTCATCTGCTGCTAAAATCATCATCCATGCCTTTGTTACCTCTAGACTCGACTATTACAATGCACTCCTAACCGGTCTCCCACCTTGCACCGTCCCTAAACTTGAGCTCATAAAAAATTCTGCTGCCCATATTCTAACTCGCACCAAATTCCGTTCATCTGTGCTCGGTGACCTACATTAAATCCTAGCCTAGCAATACCCATTTTAAAATTCTCATCCTTGTTTTCAAATCGCTCCACGGCTTTGCCACTGTTTATTTCTGTAACTTCCTCCAGCCCTACAACCCTCTGAAATCTCAGCGCTCCTCCAATTCTTGCACCTTGCGCATCCTTGATTTTCATTTCTCCACCATTGGCAGCCGTGCCTTTAGCCATCTAGGCCGTAAGTTCGGGAATTCCCTCCCTGAACCTCTCCACCTCGCTCCTCCTTTGAGATGCTCCTTAAAACCTATCACTTTGACCAAGCTTTTGGTCACCTGTTCTAATATCTTCTTAGCTGCCTTGGTGTCAAATTTCGTTTGCTAATGCTCCTGTGAAGCGCCCTGGGACATTTACTACGTTAAAGGCACTATATAAATGCAAGTTGTTGCTGTAGTCTTAGTCCATATAGCAAAGCTATGACATCTGTTGTCATCATGTATAATGGATGAGTGCCAGCCCATAATGCAGCCTGCGTGTATGTGCTCCCATTTCTTTTTTTATCACAGTCAAGAAAAAAATTTCTTCTTCAATATAAACCTTGGTGTTATTTCACCCCTTAGGATTTCTATTTACTTCTCCATAGCTTTTCCCAAGTTGAATCAGCTCAACAATAGACAGGTATATGCTTTGACATATCAACACTATCAGTTGCTGTTCCTAGTGATGGCATTACATAGATCTGAAATAGAACTCATCATCTTAAGAATGTTGCCTATGACCAAAAAGTGCCTCAATCAGTATCAACATAGGTTATCAAAAAAATTCTTTGCTTGAAAGCAAGTTCTACCGAATTGTCTAATAATTCTAAATCTGAGACATTTGTACACTTTCCTATGTCTCAGTTACTGTTATTTTGTTTTATTTTTTTAAACTACTTGTAAGAAATAGTTTGAAAGCAATATAATTCATATAGAACAGTCCCTTATAACATACGATAACATCTTGTTCAGTGACATTAGACATATGGACAGCCAGTCAAATCATGCCACAAGAGGGAGTTCTACACTAAATGTTGTTCTCAAACTGCCTTGAACGAGCAGTTATGTGTAAAGCACTGTAATGAATGTTGACTGAGGCACACTAGTAAGCATACAGAATTATTATATTTCACATTATGTGCCAATTTAGTTGAATACACCATCTCTTTAATTGGAAGATGTTAAAGGTACAGCGTCAACAAATGATTAGCAGTAAGGCCTTTCATGTCTTGCTTAAAACCACCACTGTGTTATAATCAGAAGCCACACCAGACAGCAATGCTGCTTGACTTAGGCCTAGAAATTGGCCTGAGGCGCCCAAGCAGCGCAAAGTTCGCCTGGGCGCTGGAATTTGCGCCGCGATCGCCGCATTAGCGATCGCCGCAAATTCAGTTGAAGTGCCCCTAGAGGGAGACGGGGCGCGGCTCGAGGCGCTCCGCGTCCCTCTTAGGGCGCTGAAAGTGAATTTCGCAGCGCTACATGCCGCAGCGCCACACGCTGCGGCACGGCACGCTGCGGTACTGCAGGCCTTCCTCCCACTGTTAAGGGGGAGGGGCCTGCAACAGCGCGAGCCCCGATCGCGAGTGCCAGCAAAAGAGCCCGGCACCAAGGAGAAGTGCTGGGCTCTCGGGAAACAGCCGGCAATGCCACGGGGGGGGGACCAGGAGGCCGGGGACGGAGGTGCTGGAAGGCGGCCGCCGAAAAAGCGGCCGCCCCGCACCTCCACCTTAACTTGTGCCTCTGCCGGCGCAGCAAGGCCCCGTGAACCGGGCGCGGGTAGCGAACGGCGCAACTGCGGCGTTCGCTACCAAATATCGCGAACGGGGCACGAATGGGGCGCTGCGCACACCGATGACGTCATTGGTGGCGGCGCAGCGCAAATGTCTAACGCCACCATTAGCGCCCCTGCTGAATATCGCGGGAGGCACAGCCAGTGGCGCTACAGCCACTGCCTGCCTCTTTAGGCGCTAACAGGTAGCGCTACTCACCCAATTTGTCCCCCTCAGAAACACACCAACATAATTAAGACACAACTTTGAGGCTTCTTGGTAATGCTCACTTGTGGCATAAAAAGCTGTCAACTATCTGTTCTCTATATAGACGTACATTCAAAGCTAACTGTTTTCCTTTGTTGACTTGAATATGATTTTTTATTATGCACTCTTTTTTTTCCTATGTCTAAGCTTCTACAGATATGGAACTATTGTCACTTTAGCCTCGCATGACACGTTCCAGTTTATGTGTTGGAGCAAGACTCTGGTACAATCTGAAACAGAAGAAATTTGAAGGAATAACTAACACTAAGAAACTTTAATGAATGAAAGGGACATGTTTACACTCTGATTATGTCATGCAAAATTATAGCTGAGATGACAAGTGGAAACAGTCAGTGTGCAAAGTAACTAAATGGTCTCAGCAGTTTTCTGTGATATATTCACTCTTGCAACTAGTCTTATTAATATCTGTAAAGTTCAGATGTATTAGCATCTGTTACATACACAGTGCTTCCACTGCATTGTAGATTGTACAACACCAAAAGCATGTCTTGAGTACAAAATAAATTTGGGAAGCATTACACGTTTAAGTAAATTCTAATGAATGTATTCTCTCTGTTGACATGTTTGTTTAAATGCAGATTGTAGAATTCTTTAAAATGTTGATTTTTGAACCGCTTTGGTGAACTCGGATGTTAAAAAAAATTAATTTAAGAAAACTATGTACTTTATATGCTTTGCAGTACCATAATAGTCAAACTGTTTACTGAGGAAGCTACACAAAAGGTGAATATTTTAATGCACACTATTTTAGGATACAATGGGCCATAATTAATATGTACTCATTATTGCATTCAGACTATATATCTTAATTTAAAATGATATTTTCAATCATTTTATTTTTTAAATACTGTGAAATTTTCATCTAAGACAATGAAAGTAGTGCATCAATCATGTTAATATTTTCAGTGTTTCACATCATCCATGTATTAATAAAAGTCAGTAATAGTGTTGCTGAACTTCTTACAATATATTGAAGAATTTAAAGTGTAATCCATTGAGTCAGTGAATAACTGCAATCTGTGGTATGGTAATGAGCCACGCTGCCCAGGAAAGTCCTGGTTCAATTCCTAATCTGTGCTGAATTACTTGCTTTCAATACAATGAGGTGCTGCAACTGCCTTCCACGTTTAAAGAATAAGGGCCTAGAAATTGGGTATAGCCCCGCTTGAGGCGTTAGAACTGGCGACGCGCTAAGTTTATAGCCAGACAAAACTTATCGCCGCCTGGCGCGATATTGGGTTGCATTGCCCCCAAAGGGGATTGAGGCGCTAAATCAGCCGTTGCACGGTGCTCTTAAGGCGCAAAAGGTCAGGCGCTACTCAATATCGACGCGGACGGGCGCAGCGCAGGTGAACTCAATTACGGGAAAGCACGAGACCTACAGGCGCCGGCCAGCTCTTAAAGGGGCGGGTCAGTCAGACTGAGCTTAAACACCCAACGCCCTGAAGGCCTCAGATTCGGCGCTCGCCCTTGTCTGGCGTTAGAAACTTGTGCATTATGGAGAAGGGTAGGCAGAAAGCAGAGTGCTTCAGCACTGAGGCTCTGGACCACTTGATGGCTGCAGTTGAACACCGTCGAGAGGTCCTGTATCCGGATAATGGCAAGAGGCCAAATCAGAAGGCTTATCGACGATCTTGGAGGGAGGTTGCTGTGAGGGTGAATTCCAGCAGCATGGCGACCAGGACCCCTGTTCAGTGCAGGAAGAAATTCAACGACCTCACACGGATCGTTAGGGTGAGTGATGGTTTACCAAACTTGTGCTTCCCTCCATCTGCAGCTGACTTCGGGCACCCTGCTGCAATGATGCACCAATGGCCATCTGTCAGTATGCACCCATGGCCCTTTCTGGCCACACACATGGACAGATGTCTCAAGGCCTCATGTAAGGGCTCTTGCACCATGGGGGGCATGCGATGAGGTCTCAAGGCCTCATGTAAGGGCTCTTGCACCATGGGGGGCATGCGATGAGGTCTCAAGGCCTCATGTAACAGAACATCCCCTTCTTTCCCCTGCAGTCCAAGATGGCACAGATTAGAAAGGAGCAGCGTCGAACCGGTGGCGGACCTGCACATGTGGTCACTCTCACAGATCTGGAGGAGAGAGTGCACCAGATTCTTGGAGGACGTCTGTCTGGTCCAGTGACCACTACATCTGCCGACCCCATTACCGACAGCAAGGGTAAGACTCTCACCTTTTCCACCTGTTGCCTTCCACTTGGTCCCCCCGCCAGCATGCATCCTCAGTGTGCAGCCATGTCAGAGCCTTGCTGCAATCTGGCATGCCTTTCAGCAAACCTGTCCTTTTGCTAAAGCCACTCTTCCACCTCCCACTTTCAGATGAAGCAGCACCAACTCGGGCTCAACGCGCTGAAGTTGCCAGTGCCACCGGAGGCGAGGACCAGGAGGAATCCGGACCAGCCGTTGCAGAATCCAGGGAGCGGAGACATCTGCAGACTGGGGATAGTAGTCCCCTCGAGGGGAGGGGGGGTGGCTCTGAGGATGAACCAGTTGCCGGACCAAGCGGCATGGAGCAACGCAGGGGGGATAGGCAAGTTCGGCCACCGTCTCCCCGCAGGGCAAGGCAGGTCGTCATGACTGCTGCACAGAGTGCAGGTGAGGTCCGTCGCCCTCCAAATAAGCTCCCATTCCAATGCCAGTTGGTCAAAAGGCTTTTAGGTGTAGTGGTGCAAGTGCTTCGGACAGGGTTGAAGGTACCAAGTACTGTAAAGCTCAAATCCCAGAACTCCGCTCCACATTAGCTCACCAACTCTAGCAGCGAGCGCAATGAGCAGGCCAAGTGGCAGAAGATTCTGCAGTAGAGCTGTCCCCTTTAAATAGCGCCCCCCTACTCCGAGAAGGGCCTGTTAGCCCTCCCTCGAACTCTCACTAATAGCGCTGGGCGCTAAGGCTCCGGGCGCCACCCAATATGCGCTCAGGTGCTCCTAAAAGGCGTTGCACACTGAAATGACGTCATGAGCTGCTTGCGCTCGCGGGCGCACGCAAACACTTAGCGCAGGCGCTAAATGTATAGTCAATATCTGAGTTGGCGCTATCTTCATAGCGTCCGCCCCAACATAGCGCTTCGCCCCAATTCTAGGTCTCTTTAGGCGCTCAGCGCCGGCGCTACCAACCCAATTTCTAGGCCTTCAAGGAGTGAAAAAATAAGCATGGTTGTTTACTTTTGCTATTCAGCGACTCTCACTGTGTTGGGACACCTGTTGCGATAGGCCGCAGCAACTGAAAGTCTAACCAACGCTTACAATCAAAGAAAACCCCCAAAAACAGCTATTCAGGTAAAGTAGTAAAAGGCTGCATTTATATAGCTCACTAGCTGGGGGTGCCCGGCGGTGCCGAGGGTTTTTTGAGGGCATGTTGTTGTTGGAAGAGAGAGAGTGCGCGACTGGGGGGAAGAGAGAGAGAGCGACTGGGGGGGGAGAGAGAGAGGGGAGGGGGGAGAGAGAGGGGGGAGAGAGAAAGGGGACGGGGAGAGAGAGAGGGGACGGGGAGGGGGAGGGGGGAGAGAGAGGGGAGGGGGAGAGAGAGGGGGGAGGGGGGGAGAGAGAGAGGGGGAGGGGGGAGAGAGAGAGGGGGAGGGGGGAGAGAGGGGGGAGGGCACTCTTTAATATTTACATAAATGAATTGGCAAAACTACTTGAACAATCTACAGCACCCGGCCTCACCCTATATGAATCCAAGGTTAAATTCCTCCTCTATGCAGATGACCTGGTTCTGCTGTCACCAACTAAGGAGGGTCTACAGCAGAACCTGGATCTGCTGGAGTCGTACTGCCAGACTTGGGCCCTGACAATAAATCCCCAAAAAACCAAAGTCCTTGTGTTCCAGACATCAGGAACCCAAAATAAATTTCACACTAGGAACAACCAAAATTGAACAAACCACTAACTACACATACTTGGGCTTAAAAATCAGTTCTACGGGAAATTTCCATCTGGCTGTGAATGAACTGAAAGAGAAAGCAAGAAGGGCTTTCTATGCCATTAAACAATCAATCCAAATAGAAATCCCAATTAGCATTTGGCTCAAAATTTTCAAATCAGTAATTGAACCAATTGCACTCTATGGC
>NC_140996.1:122846943-122848685 GCF_052327205.1 Somniosus microcephalus
TAAACTAAACAATATTTTTGATAATTTGGCAACAAATGCAAACTTGAAAGCTCGCAAGAACAAACCCAAAACAAAAAATTATGAAAAATGGTTTGACCATGATTGCCATAACATGAGGAAAAAACTTAGAAAAATATCAAACCAAAAACACAGACATCCAGAAAACGAGGAATTACGCCTTACTTATTGTCAGACACTAACACAATACAGAAACACACAGAACCAAAAAAGAGCAATTTATTAAGAATACACTCAGCTCCATGGAGGAATCCATTGATTCCAATTGTTTCTGGGGACAACTTGAAAACACTACACAAAAAACAACACGACGATTTGTCCATTCAAAATGGGGACACATGGGTAAACCACTTTGAAAAATTATACCAGAAAAACACACTAAGACCAGAGCAACACCAAATACGGAAAAAACTGGAAAAGCTTGAAATGGCCATAAAAGATAGCCAAAACCCGCTAGACGCCATAATAACAGAAAAAGAACTTCTTGAAAAACTCAAGGACCTGCGACCAAGAAAAGCTTGCGGGACTGGAAGCCTGTGTCCAGTGGGGTACCTCAGGGATCGGTGCTGGGTCCCTTGTTGTTTGTGATCTACATAAATGATTTGGATGAGAATGTATAAGGTATGATCAGTAAGTTCGCAGATGACACGAAAATTGGTGGGGTGGTAAATTGTGAGGAGGAAAGCCTCAGGCTACAGGACGATATAAACGGGTTGGTCAGATGGGCGGAAAAGTGGCAAATGGAATTTAACCCTGAAAAGTGCGAGGTGATGCATTTTGGACGGACAAATAAGGCAAGGGAATACACAATGAGTGGTAGGACCCTAGGAAGTACAGAGGGTCAGAGGGACCTTGGTGTACATGTACATAGATCCCTGAAGGCAGCGGAACAGGTAGATAAGGTGGTTAAAAAGGCATATGGGATACTTGCCTTCATTAGCCGAGGCATAGAATATAAGAGCAGGGAGGTTATGATGGAACTGTACAAAACGCTGGTGAGGCCACAGCTGGAGTACTGTGTGCAGTTCTGGTCGCCTCACTATAGGAAGGATGTGATTGCTTTGGAGAGGGTGCAGAGAAGATTCACCAGGATGTTACCTGGGATGGAGCGCCTCAGCTATGAAGAGAGGCTGGACAGGCTGGGGTTGTTTTCCTTGGAGCAAAGAAGGCTGAGGGGGGACCTGATTGAGGTGTACAAAATGATGAGGGGCATAGATAGGGTAGACAAAGAGGAACTTTTCCCCTTAGTAGGGGGGTCAATAACAAGGGGGCATAGATTCAGGGTAAGGGGCAGGAGATTTAGAGGGGATTTGAGGAGGAACTTTTTCACCCAGAGGGTGGTTGGAATGTGGAACTCAATGCCTGAAAGGGTGGTAGAGGCAGGAACCCTCACAACATTCAAGAAGCATTTGGATGAGCACTTGAAATGCCATTGCATACAAGGCTATGGACCAAATGCTGGAAAATGGGATTAGACTGGACAGGGATGGATGGGCGGCGCAGACACGATGGGCCGAAGGGCCTCTTTCTGTGCTGTAAAACTCTATGACTCTATGACTCTATGACAGACGGCATACTAAACGAGATGATTAAACACGCAGACGACAAAATGAAACTGGCTATCCTAAAACTCTTCAACTTGGTTCTGAGTGTCGGTTATTTCCCTGACATCTGGAACAAAGGACTCATAACACCCATATACAAAAGTGGGGACAAAATCGACC
>NC_140996.1:122849185-122955178 GCF_052327205.1 Somniosus microcephalus
CCTCACACACACACTCCCCCCCCCCTCTCCCTCACACACACACACTCCCCCCTCTCCCTCACACACACACTCCCCCCTCTCCCTCACACACACACTCCCCCCCTCACCCACACACACACCCCCACTCTCCCTCACACACACACTCCCCCCCTCCCTCACACACACACTCCCCCCTCTCCCTCACACACACACTCCCCCCTCCCTCACACACACACTCCCCCTCTCCCTCACACCACAACTCCCCCCCCCCCCACCCACACACACACCCCCCCCCTCCCCTCACACACACACTCCCCCCTCTCCCTCACACACACCCCCCCTCCCACACACACACTCCCCCCTCCCTCACACACACACTCCCCCCCCCCTCACACACACACACCCCCCTCCCCCACACACTCCCCCCTCTCCCTCACACACACACTCCCCCCCCTCACACACACACTCCCCCCTCCTCACACACACACTCCCCCCCTCCCCTCACACACACACTCCCCCCTCCCTCACACACACACTCCCCCCTCTCCCTCACACACACACTCCCCCCCACCCCACACACACACTCCCCCCTCTCCCTCACACACACACTCCCCCCCTCTCCCTCACACACACACTCCCCCCCCTCCCTCACACACACACTCCCCCCTCCCACACACACCCACCCCCACCCACACACACACTCCCCCCCCACCCACACACACACACTCCCCCCCTCCCTCACACACACACCCCCCTCCCTCACACACACACTCCCCCCCTCCCTCACACACACACTCCCCCCCCTCCCCTCACACACACACTCCCCCCCTCCCTCACACACACACTCCCCCCTCCCACACACACACACACACCCCCCCCTCCCTCACACACACACTCCCCCCCCTCCCTCACACACACTCCCCCCCTCTCCCTCACACACACACCCCCCTCCCCACACACACACCCCCTCCCCTCATACACACACTCCCCCCACTCCCCCACACACACACCCCCCCCCCTCACACACACACTCCCCCCCCTCCCACACACACACACCCCCTCCCTCCACACACACACCCCCCCTCCCCAACACACACCCCCCCCCCCCCTCACCACACACCCCCCCCTCCCCACACACACACTCCCCCCCCCCACACACACACACCCCCCTCCCTCACACACACACCCCCCCTCCCTACACACACACACCCCCTCCCTCACACACACACTCCCCCCACTCCCTCACACACACTCCCCCCTCACCCTCAACACACACTCCCCCCCTCTCCCTCACACACACCCCCCTCCCTCACACACACACTCCCCCCCTCCCTCAACACACACCCCCACACTCCCTCACACACACACTCCCCCCTCCCTCACACACACACTCCCCCCTCCCTCACACACACACACACCCCTCCCTCATACACACACTCCCCCCTCTCCCTCATACACACTCCCCCACACTCCCTCACACACACACTCCCCCCCTCCCCTCACACACACACTCCCCCCTCCCTCACACACACACACACCCCTCCCATACACACACCCCCCCACCCACACACACACACACCCCCCTCCCACACACACCACACCCCCCTCATACACACACTCCCCCCTCTCCCTCATACACACACCCCCCCCTCCCTCATACACACACTCCCCCTCCCCACACACACACTCCCCCACTCCCTCACACACACACACCCCCCTCCCTCACACACACACTCCCCCCTCCCCTCACACACACACTCCCCCCCTCTCCCTCATACACACACTCCCCCCCTCACCCTCACACACACACCCCCACACCCCCCACCCACACACCCCACACACACCCCCCACCCACACACACCACCCCCCCACCTCACACACACACCCCCCCCTCCCACACACACACACACCCCCCCACTCCCACACACACACACCCCCCCCCCCACACACACACACCCCCCTCCCACCACACCACCCCCCCACACCTCACACACACCACCCCCCACCCACACACACACACCCCCCCCACCCCCACACACACACTCCCCCACCCTCACACACACACACCCCCCCTCCCACACACACACACCCCCCCCCACACCACACACACCCCCCCACCCACACACCACCCCCACCCCACACCCACCCACACTCCCCCCACCCCACACACCCACCCCCCCCACCCACACACACACACCCCCCCCTCCCACACACCCACACCACCCCCCCACACACACACACCCCCCCCACACCCCACACACACACCCCCTCCCACACACACACACTCCCCACTCCCCACACACACACCCCCACCCCACACACACACCCCCCCCACCCACACACCACCCCCCCCCACCCTCACACACACCACCCCCCCCTCACCCACACACACACACTCCCCCCTCCCTCACACACACACTCCCCCCCTCCCTCACACACACACTCCCCCCTCCCACACACACACACTCCCCCCCCTCCCCACACACACACACCCCCCCTCCCTCACACACACACCCCCACCTCCCACCCACACTCCCCCACCCACACACACACCCCCCCTCCCCACACACACACACTCCCCCCCCCCACACACACACTCCCACCCCCACACACACACCCCCCTCCCCACACACACACACCCCCCCTCCCTCACACACACACACCCCCCTCCCTCACACACCACACACCCACCCTCCCTCACACACACACACCCCCCTCCCACACACACACACCCCCCTCCCTCACACACACACTCCCCCCTCCCCACACACACACCCCCCACCACACACACACTCCCCCCACCCTCACACACACACCCCCTCCCTCACACACACACTCCCCCACTCCCACACACACACACCCCTCTCCCCACCACACCCCCCCCCCTCACACACACCCCCCCCACACCACCCCCCCTCCCACACACACACACCCCCCCTCCCTCACACACACACCCCCCCCTCTCCTCACACACACACTCCCCCTCCCTCACACACACACTCCCCCACTCCCACACACACACACTCCCCCCTCCCTCACACACACACTCCCCCCCCTCCCTCACACACACACTCCCCCCTCCCTCACACACACACTCCCCCCTCTCCCTCACACACACACTCCCCCCCTCCCTCACACACACACTCCCCCCTCTCCCTCACACACACACTCCCCCCTCCCTCACACACACACTCCCCCCCTCCCTCACACACACACTCCCCCCTCCCTCACACACACACACCCCCCTCCCTCACACACACACTCCCCCCCTCCCTCACACACACACTCCCCCCTCCCTCACACACACACTCCCCCCTCCCTCACACACACACTCCCCTCTCCCTCACACACACACTCCCCCCTCTCCCTCACACACACACTCCCCCCCTCCCTCACACACACACTCCCCCCTCCCTCACACACACACTCCCCCCCTCCCTCACACACACACTCCCCCCTCCCTCACACACACACTCCCCCCCTCCCTCACACACACACTCCCCCCTCCCTCACACAGACTCCCCCCTCCCTCACACACACACTCCCCCCCTCTCCCTCACACACACACTCCCCCCTCCCTCACACACACACTCCCCCCTCTCTCCCTCACACACACACTCCCCCCTCTCCCTCACACACACACTCCCCCCTCTCTCCCTCACACACACACTCCCCCCTCTCCCTCACACACACACTCCCCCCTCTCTCCCTCACACACACACTCCCCCCTCCCTCACACACACACTCCCCCCTCTCTCCCTCACACACACACTCCCCCCTCTCCCTCACACACACACTCCCCCCTCTCCCTCACACACACACTCCCCCCTCCCTCACACACACACTCCCCCCTCTCCCTCACACACACACTCCCCCCCCCTCACACACACACTCCCCCCCCTCCCTCACACACACACTCCCCCCCTCTCTCACACACTCCCCCCCTCTCCCTCGGACACACACACTCCCCCTCTCTCCCTCGGACACACACTCCCCCTCTCTCCCTCACACACACACTCCCCCTCTCCCTCACACACACACTCCCCCCCCTCCCTCACACACACACTCCCCCCCTCTCCCTCGGACACACACTCCCCCTCTCTCCCTCACACGCACACTCCCCCCCCTCCCTCACACACACACTCCCCCCCTCTCCCTCGGACACACACTCCCCCTCTCTCCCTCAGACACACACTCCCCCCTCCCTCACACACGCACTCCCCCCCTCTCCCTCGGACACACACTCCCCCCCTCCCTCACACACACACTCCCCCTCTCTCCCTCACACACACACTCCCCCCCCTCCCTCACACACACACTCACCCCCTCTCCCTCGGACACACACTCCCCCTCTCTCCCTCACACACACACTCCCCCTCTCCCTCGGACACACACTCCCCCCCCCTCCCTCACACACACTCCCCGCCTCTCCCTCAGACACACTCCCCCCCTCCCTCACACACACTCCCCCCCTCTCCCTCACACACACTCCCCCCCTCTCCCTCACACACACTCCCCCCCTCTCCCTCACACACACTCCCCCCCTCTCCCTCACACACACTCCCCCCTCTCCCTCACACACACACTCCCCCTCTCTCCCTCACACACACTCCCCCCCTCTCTCCCTCACACACACACTCCCCCCCTCTCTCCCTCACACACACACTCCCCCCTCTCTCCCTCACACACACACTCCCCCCTCTCCCTCACACACACACTCCCCCTCTCTCTCTCACACACACACTCCCCCCTCTCCCTCACACACACACACTCCCACTCTCCTCTCCCTCCTTTCCTTTCTCTCCCTGCCTCCCCTCTCCCTCGCTAGCGCCTCAGGCCCGGCCGGACTCACCTCGGTAGCAGAACGGAGTCAGTCTGACAACGGGAGGCCAGGTGCCCAGCGCTCCGAAGCGAGCCCGGGGTTCCTGCTGGTGAACGCGGCGGGCCTTTGGACCCGGTTGGCCGGGCGGCAGACGAACGCTTTTCGCTGCAGACTCCCGTGTCCGATTGCGATCGGGGACAGCTGTTTGGAAAGCCCTGGTTTTGCCGGTCCCGCACTCACAGCAAGAGAGAGAGGGGGAAGTAGAGAGAGAGAATGAGAGAGAGAGAGAGAGAAGGAGAGAGAGAGAGAGAGGGAAGAGGAGAGAGAGAGAGAGAGAGAAATTTTTTGAGCTTCAGGCCTGCCTGCAGCGGGCGGAGAGCAGCCCCAAGTCCCCCCTGCGCGAGGGTGAGGAGGAGGGGGGGATGGAGGCAGTTAGAGCGGAGCGCTGAACTTGAGGCCCAGGCTTCCCGCGCTGCTAGGCCACGGCTTCGCGCATCCAGTACAATAGAGATTCCTAAATATTAAAGTTCAGGTTTTGAAGCACCCCATAGCTAAGAAGACAACTGCACAAAAGAACCTAATGGGGTACACACAGAAAGTGGGAAAAATAAAGACACAGAAAGTGTGGGAAAAAAATCGTGAAGAATCAAGATGGCGGCCACTCACCTCGGTTCAGAATGATAAGGCCCGCCCACACACGCACCGATTGGTCAACCATCAGGTCACTGAACTGTAGGATTGGTCAATCGTCAAGTCACTCAACACTCAACTGTAGGCTGGCCCGCCCGCACGCGCAATGAACCCGCCCCCGTGACGCAGCAATTGGTCAACCGTTGGTCAACTGTCAGGTCGCTCGACCGCACGATTGGTCAACCTTCACGTCACTCAATGCTAATGAGCAAATGAGCGGAACTTTTCCCATTTAATGAGCGGAATTTTGAACGTTTTTTGGATACCGTGGGCACGATTTTTGTCTGACGGAAAAGTAAATATGCTTATGACCGTTCCGGAATCGTAATCTTTCTTTTGATGTAACACGCGTGTAGGTACGCTCTATAACTTTTGAATGTATAGAGAACAGACAGACAGACAGACAGACAGAAGAGCCGCTTTATATATATAGATAGATAGATTTAACATAAAACGTCCCAGGGCACTTAACAAGAGTGATGTCAATAACAAATGTTGACACTGAGCCACAGAAAGAGATATCAGGGCAGATGACCAAAAGCTTGATCAGAGGTAGGTTTTAAAGAGTATCTTAAAGGAGGAGAGGTAGAGAGTTTTAGGGAGGGAAGTCCAGAGCTTAGGGCCAAGGCAGCTGAAAGCACAGCCATCAATAGTGGAGGGATTAAAATCAGGGATGCACAAGATGCCAGAATTGGAGGAACGCAGAGATCTCGAAGGTTTGTAGAGCCGGAGAAGGTTACAGAGACAGAAAGGGGCGAGGCCATGAAGGGATTTGAAAACAAGGATGAGGATTTTAAAGTTGAGGTGTTATCAGACCAGCAGCCAGTGTAAGATGGTAAGAACAGGGATGATGGGTGAAGGAGACTTGATACGAGTTAAGATACAGGCAGCAGAGTTTTGGTGTTGTCCATATTGAATTTAATTTGCCACCATTCAGTACAAAGCTGGTCAAGTTTTCTTCATAAGATTTTGATAGCACCTTTCACAACTTCATGACATCCCAAAGCACTTCACTGCCAATACCTTTTTGAAGTGTAGACGCTGTTGTAATGTAGGGAAACATGGCAGTTAATTTATGCACAGCAAAGTCCCACAAACAGCAATGAGATACATGACCAGATCATCTGTTTCAATGATGTTGGTTGAGGGTCAAATGTTTTGCAGGACATCTGAAGAACTCCCCTGCTGCTCTTCAAATAGTGGCATATGATCTTTTGCATCCACCCAAAAGGGCAGATAATGCCTCATTTTAACATCTCATCCAAAAGATGGCACCTCCATCAGCGCAGCAGTCCCTCAGTACTGCACTGAGGTGCCAGCCTGGATTATGTTCAACCCATAACCTTTTGACTCATGAGTATTATCACTGGGTCACAGCTGACACCTTATAACTACCTTCTCCCACTTTCCCTTTAGCCACGCACCAATCACATCTTACCCTTGATACCCACTAACCTTAGTTTATAACAATGTCTCTCATGTACTTTTATCTAAAGCTTTTGGGGAAACTGCACATCTCAATAAAATGGACACAAAAAGAAAATACTGCAGATGCGGGAAATCTGAAATATAAACAGAAAATGCTGGAGAAACTCAGCAGGTCAGGCAGCATCTGTGAAGAGAGAAACAGAGTTAATGTTTCAGGTCGATGACCTTTCGTCAGAACTGGAAAAAAGCAGGAAATGGAACAGATTTTTAAGCAAGTGTAGGAGCCAGGAAAGGGGGGAGGGGATGAAAGAACAAAAGGGAAGGTCTGTGATGGGGTAGAAGGCAGGAGAGATTAAGAGACATTAAGGGATATTCAAGGCAAAAGGAGATGGTAATGGGACAGGTTAAGAAACAAAGGATGGCTCTAGATGAAGTGTAAATTGCGCTGGCAGAATGAAAGACAGCTGCCATGAGGGAGAGAAGAAAAGAAAACGCAAACAAAAAAAGTGTGGAAAAAAATACATATATGATAGGGGCCGAGGTTATGATCTGAAATTGTTGAACTCGATGTTGAGTCCAGAAGGCTGTAAAGTGCCTAATCAAAAGATGAGGTGCTGTTCCTCGAGCTTACGTGAGCTTCAGTGAAACAATGTAAGGCCGAGGACAGTGAGGTCTGAGTGGGATTGGAGTGGAGAATTAAAGTGACAGGCGACCGGAAGCTCGGGGTCCCCCTTATAGACTGAATGGAGGTGTTCCGCAAAGTGGTCGCCCAATCTGCGTTTGGTCTCCTCAATGTAGAGGAGACCACATTGTGAGCAGCGAACACACTATACTAAATTGCAAGAAGTACAAGTAAATTGCTGTTTCACCTGGAAGGGGTGTTTGGGGCCCTGGACAGTGGGAAGGGGGGAAGTATAAGGGCATGTGTTGCATCTCCTGCGCTTGCATGGGAAGGTGCCGGGCGAATGGGAAGGGGACCAGGGTGTCGCGGAGGGAGCGGTCCCTTCGGAATGGTGAAAGGGGACATGAGGGGAAGATGTGTTTGGTGTTGGGATCATGCTGGAGGTGGTGGAAATGGCAGAGGATGATCCATTCAATGTGGAGGCTGGTGGGGTGAAAGGTGAGGACAAGGGGAACCCTATTGTGGTTCCGGGAGGGAGGGGCAGGGGTGAGGGCAGAAGTGCAGGAGATAGAATGGACACGGTCAAGGGCCGTGTCAACCACAGTAGAAGGGAATCCTCGGTTGAGGAAAAAGGAAGACATGTCGGAAGCACTGGTATGGAAGGTGGCATCGTCAGAGCAGATGCGACGGAGACGGAGAAACTGGGAGAATGGAATAGAGTCCTTACAGGAAGCGGGGTGGGAGGAAGTGTAGCCCAGGTAGCTGCGAGAGTCAGTGGGCTTGTAGTGAATGTTTGCCAATAACCTATCCCCAATGGAGACGGAGAAGTCGAGGAAGGGAAGGGAAGAGAAGAGTCGGAGATGGACCACGTGAAGGTGAGGGAAGGGTGGAAATTGGAAGCTGGAAGCAAAGTGAATGAAATTTTCTAGTTCAGGGCGAGAGCAGGAAACGGCACCGATACAGTCATCAATGTACTGGGAAAAGAGGTGAGGGAGAGGACCTGAGTAGTGTAGTGTATGTGCCTTTAAGAACCCCAGGTGTGCTGTAATGCCAGTAATGGCCACTCGGGCTATATAAGCCTGTATATTGTGTATATCCGTTAGAACCCCCCCCCAGACTTTGCTTAGTAAACACCTATGAACCAACTCCTGTCTTCAGTGTCTTTATCAACACATGGACACTACAGTGGCGACGAAGTGGAAACGGACTTACCTGCAATTCGGCAGCACCTCAAGGACATCGATTCCTCGGGCGTCCACAAGACTCAAGAAAGTAAGAGAAGCACTGGTTTCACCAGCTGGCCAAGCTGGTGGCAGGTACTGCGCTAATCCTTCCTGGGCATCAGGCTGGGGCTCCAGCGGCTGGCTCTACAGCTGAGACAGGCAGCAAAATCAGGGGCAAGCAATAACGGACGGGGAGGGAGCACTCGGGAGACGGCCGGCGCTGCAAGCAGGTCGGCGTTCAGACCTGGAGAGAAAGTCCGGCGGGAACGAGTCTCCAACTGTAAATAAAGAAAAAGAAAAAGAACGGAAACCGCGGGAAACAGCGTTGTCATCGGCAGCAGCGGCGGGAAAGCGCGGGAAGCGCCATATCTTTTCTACAGAAAAGAAAGAAAAGCACGGGAAGCGCCATATCTTTTCTAAGATGCCTAAGTCTGGCAATATTGAAGCTTTTGATGGCGAAATAGAGGATTGGACCACATATGTGGAAAGAGTAGAGGTATATTGCACTGCAAATGGAATAGAAGATGAAAAAAAAGCTTCAGTACTGCTGAACCTAATGGGCGCAAAGGCATATGGGCTGTTACAAAATTTAATCACTCCAGCCAAACCAAAGGACAAGAATTTTAAAGAAATTGTTGATACCCTGCAGGAGCACTTAAACCCAACACCGCTGCTGATAGCGGAACGATTCAAATTCTTCAAGAGAAATCAACACAAGAATGAAAGTAACGCTGATTACCTCACCGAATTAAGAAAGCTATCAAAGTACTGCCAATTCGGGGCAGGACTAGCAGATTATCTTCGAGACAAATTCGTCTGCGGTCTATTAAGTGAAGGAACACAAAAAAGGCTGCTTTCTGAAAAAGATTTAACACTGGACAAGGCTTTCAGTATGGCTGTATCATACGAAGCAGCAGCAAGAGGAGCTGCAGAGATACAACAAAAGACACAGGACTTCGGCACCCATGAAATGACACAGGGTTTCGAAAGATGTTATCGCTGCGGCAGATCCACCCATAACCAGAGGGACTGCTGGTTCAAGGACAAAGCATGCAGGCAATGCAGAAAGATTGGACACATTGCACGGGTATGCCGATCTGGACAAAATAAATCCACAGAAAAAAAAAAATCAATAAAGAAAAGTACAGAAAGGTACAAATGATGACGGACAGTAGCTCCGAAGACCAGAAGAGCGATAGCGACTCCGAAAACAAGAGACTAAGCTGTCTCAAATTACATAATGTACTTGCCAAAGATGATTACCAAACCATTTGGGTTACCCTCACGATAGCAGGGTCCCCAGTTAAAATGGAGCTAGATACAGGATCAGCTCTAACCGTAATAAATCAACGGGATTACGAGAGGCTATTTCCGCATATACCTTTAAAAGACACATCCATTATCTTAAAAACATATACGGGGCAGAAAGTATACCCCAAAGGAAAAATAAGGGTGCCTGTTGTATACAACGGCAAAGAGATACAAAAGTTGTCTTTATACATTCTACAAGCTGGTGGTCCACCGTTGTTGGGACGTGAATGGATCAGAAAGATACGTTTAGACTGGCACTCCATTCAGGCACTGACGGTGACCAGTAAGGAAAAAAACGATGATGACATCATACCTGAACGATTAAAAGACATCTTGGCCAACGCCAAAGAAGTGTTTCAAGAGAAACTAGGGGCTAGATTTTCAGTTGCTTGCGCCAGCAGTTAGCGCCTTAAGAGAAGTGATTTCCGGGCGCTATGCGTGTAGCGCCCGGGCGCAGCGCAGTTTGCGCCTCGCCCCACATTAAGTTGGCCGTTAGCGCCGGCGCAAAGTTTAGCGCCCGCCCGGATGCGCGCGCAGAAAATGACGTCACATCCTCGTGCAACGCCCTTTGGCCGCCCCGATTCCAAACTTCAGTCGCACCGCCCCATTGTGCGACTGGCGGCCGGAGCGTTTGAAAAAAGGAACGCAACACAACCAGCGCGGGCCCCGGGGGGCGCAAATTAAAGGGGATGTGCCCTCCAGTATAAAGGCCAGCCATTTTTCAGCAAACACTCTAGTGCAACGCATTTCTGGACACACAACAAGGAGGATAGCTAATTGGTTTCAAGCAGCAACAGCTCAGGTATTTTTGGACTCAGGCCAGAGCGCTGCAAGTGGCCTTTTGGAAATTTGAGTGTTTGCCAGGATTTGATGGGGGTTGCATGGGGTGCCAACGCGGAGCTGCAGCGCCATGTCCGTAGGGCTCGCAGACGCATTGTGAGAGGGGCAGCCCTGGCTAGAGGCAGAGGGGGCTACAGGCGTCGGCCACGTAGGCCTTACCCAGTCAGGCTATACCGCCAGCAGCGCTCCTACCTAAACATGAGTGCCACGCGATGTGTTAGAAGGCTCCGATTCCGAAAGGAGGTGATTGCAGAGATCTGCCACCTGCTTCACAGAGATCTGCGGCCAAAGCTCAGGTGCAGGACGTCTCTGTCGGTGGAAGTGAAGGTGACGGTGGCATTGAACTTCTATGCCACCGGCTCCTTCCAATCCGCTGCTGGGGACATAGCAAACATCTCCCAGTACGGCGCGCATCACTGCATCTGCCAGGTGACCGAAGCACTGTTCAGAAGGAGAAGCCAATTCATCTCCTTCCCCATGGCCCTGGAGAGCCAGCATCAGCGCGCATTGGGATTTGCCAGACTCGGGGACTTCCCCTTGGTGCAGGGCGCCATTGACTGTACGCATGTGGCTTTGCGGGCCCCTCTGGAGCATGGCGAGCAGTATCGCAACAGGAAGGGCTACCATTCTCTGAATGTGCAGCTGGTGTGTGACCACAAGCAGCGCATCATGGCTGTCAATGCCAGCTTCCCAGGCAGCAGCCACGATGCCTTTATCCTGCGGCAGAGTACTGTGCATGACATGTTCGAGGCACAGCCTCCCCCAAGAGGATGGCTACTCGGGGACAAAGGCTATCCTTTGTGTACCTGGCTCATGACCCCGCTCCGCGCGCCCAGGGCCGCTGCTGAAGAGGCCTACAACGAGAGCCATCAAACCACCCGCAACATCATCGAGCAAACTATTGGGGTCCTCAAGCAGCGGTTCCGCTGCTTTGATCGCTCTGGAGGAGCTCTCCAGTATTCGCCGGACCGGGTCTCCCAATTTGTGGTAGTTTGCTGCATGCTACACAACCTGGCTATCCGCAGGACTCAGGCACTGCCACCTGACGTTGGAGCAGCACCTCAGGAGGAGGAGCAGGAGGAGCATGAGGAGGAGGAGGAGGAGCAGGAGTACGTTCCCAGGAGGGAGCGACCAGGGCCAAGGGCCGCACGACGCCACCTTATTACACGGTACTTCTAAGCCCCCTGTCAGGGAATGCCTTGGGGCCATGAGGGAAGATGAATGCAGCCGCTCCGCAAGCCCTCAGCCGGCGAAGCCAACAAACACTAAGAAGAACAACCATGGAGACTGCATGAATAAAGATAAATTTTTATTACACAAAAATGAAAAGCCCTTCCCACATGAACCCCCAAAAACAATCAACGGGCCCAACAAAAAGCCCAACAAACGACTCACTCCCACAAACTGGGGAGGAGTCACTCCACATTTGTACAAACCTGGCCTCAACCTCGGCCTAACGCAAAAAAAAAGCCCACGAACCAAACAACCATGGGCAAAAGAAAGATGGCCACCGCCATATAAAACGAAAGCTGGCCACACCCTCTACTGAGTGGCCCGCGAGGGCGAGACCTTGCCCAGCCTTTTGCCTCCCCTGCCCGGCCTGCTGCTCCTTTGCAAGCTCTGCCCAGTGGCTGCTGCGAGGCTGGGGGAAGGCGCCTGAGGCTCAGATGTCCTTCCGCCAGATGCCGCTGGGGGGCGGCCTACGCGGCCTTTGGGCCTCGAGGGGCCGTCTGCTGAGTGGCGCACCTGAGCCTGGCCAACATCAGCTCCAGCCGCTTGCCTTTGACGCCCCAGTGGGGGAATGGCGGCGACGGATGGCGCAATGTGGGCTAGCTGGCGTCTGGGATGGGCTGGCTGGTGCTGTGGCGCGCTGGCACTCGGCCGGGCCCGCACTGCAGGATCCGCAACAATCAGCCGAGGGGCGGCTCGCTGGGATGCTCCAGCGCGGCGGCTGCCCTGGCGATGCCTGCCTGAGACAGCGCGTGTGGCAGCAGTGAGTGCCCCTGTTGTCCTGGTGTGCGCCCGCATCACACCCGCCAGGGTCTTGACGGCATCAGTCAGCATGCGGCCACTCGCGGCAGTTGCTGCCCCGAACTCGCGCACACTGGTCGCCAGCGACTCGATGGCCTCAGGCATGCGCCCCACCACGCTCATGAGCTCCATGTGGCGCCGGTCCGAATCCTCGGCCATCTTATCCAGCTTCCGCACCTCCTCCGAGGTGAAGGTGTCCGGACTGGAGTCGCGACTCTCCCGCTGGGGAGGAGGGGGCCGAACTAGGGGAACCTTGCCACGTTGGTGGCGGCGAGTGTGCCGATCAGCAGCACTCCCCTCTGATCCTTCCCCCCTTTGGGGGGAAGGCCGCGGGCCGCGGGCCACGCGCACGGCTCCTGGGTGGCTGGACGCCACTGGTCCCAGAAGCTGCATTCCCCTGCGACAGTTCCTCCAGGCACTCATCCAGTGAGGACGTGTCAAGCCTTTCGTCCTCTCCGGCGGGACCTGAGTGTTCCCCCGATGGTCCGGCTTGCTCCTCCTCCTCCTCCTCCTCCTGCTCGGAGGGGCTGTCACTGGCAGCTTCAGGGTCCTGGTCGTCACCAGCTGAAAGCAGGAATGCACAAGAGTAGCTTCAGAGTGAGGAGACAGCGTCAGCGAGGGAGTTAGGACTGGTGGCATTCAGCGCATTGGTGGGACAGTGGCAAAGGAGGTAGCTCGGATGCGCAAGTGCGACGCGAGAGGGCCAAAAGGCGAGGTCCTTACCATTGCCGGGCAGTGGAGGGTCGGCTACTCCGCACGCTGTGCGCACGATCAGACGGGCTCCCATGAGCACACACACGTGCTCCTCCAGCCGAGTGAGCTTCTGCAGCTTTGCGCGGCCTCCCCTGGCCCTGGCACGGGCCTGGCGATTATACGCAACTTTAGCCTGCAAGAGAAAGGACGGGCTGTAAGTGCGCAGTGTAGCCCTGATGTAGTGTGCACTGCCTCCCATGGTGGGATAGCTTGGCCAGAGTGTAGCCCTGATGTAGTGTGCACTGCCTCCCATGGTGGAATAGCTTGGCCAGAGTGTAGCCCTGATGTAGTGTGCACTGCCTCCCATGGTGGAATAGCTTGGCCAGAGTGTAGCCCTGATGTCGTGTGCACTGCCTCCCATGGTGGAATAACTGGGCCAGAGTGTAGAGTGCAGAATGGCCAATTGATGCTCATGACTGTCCCAATGCTGCTGGCTGAGGGCTGGCCATTAGGACTTTCAGCTCCCTTTGCCCATCATGTCAGGTGTACATGCAAGAATGAGGAGGCGACTGGAAAGGGTACTCACCCTAACAATCCTGGTCAGGTCGTTGTATTTTTTACGACATTGTTTGTGGGTCCTGGGGGCATCGCCGGTGAACGTCACCCTCTGGGCGATCTGCTTCCAGGCTCTGGTGTAGTCGTGGTGGTTCGGATTCCTCCCACTCTCTGGGAACAAGATCCTGCGCCTCTGCTCCAGAGCTGTGACTATTATGTCCAGATCACCCTCTGAGAAGTGCAGGGCACGCTCACGGGCCTTCTCTGGCGTTGCCATGACTCCCTGGGGCTGAGCAGCAGTGTTGAGGCCTCTTTGCAAGGCTGCAGTGTGCAGGGCGTGGCAGCAGACCAATTCGTCCCTTCCCCCTTTAAGAGCTGGTCGGCGCCACGGGGTCTGCTGTCAGTCAAAAAATGACCGCACCCGTGCTGCGCCCCGCCTGGGCGCTATCCCTCTGGACCGCCGGCTTAGCGCCTAAAGATAGTAGTGGAACGCCTCTTTTAGCGCTCCAACAACCTCTTAGGGCGAAGCCACTGAATTTCCGGCAACGGGGCGCTACTTTGGGGCGGGCGCTAACTTCGGGCGGGCGCTAAGGTTAGCGCCCCAAAACTGGCTATACTGAAATTCTAGGCCTAGGAACCTTGAAAGGCATCACCGCCTCAATAAAAGTAGAAGATGCAGCAATTCCCAAGTTTTTTAAGGCAAGACCGGTGCCATATGCAATTCGTCCAGCAGTCGAGGCAGAGCTGGAGAATTTGGAAAAGGCAGGCGTATTATCCAAAATAGATTGGAGCGAGTGGGCAACACCCATCGTTCCAGTCATGAAGAAAGCATTGAATAATGATAAATCTGAAGAACAGAGAAAAATTCGCATCTGTGGAGACTTCAAGGTGACTGTAAACCCAGTCCTTCACACAGTACAGTATCCTCTTCCGAGGATAGAAGATATTTTCGCCTCACTATCCGGAGGGAAACGTTTCACCAAAATTGACTTGGCACAGGCATATCTACAGATGGAGGTTGAAGAGGCCTCTAAAAAATATCTCACGATAAATACACACAAAGGTCTATACCAGTACAATCGACTGGTTTTCGGAGTAGCATTTGCTCCAGCTATCTGGCAAAGAGCTATGGAGCAAGTCCTCCAAGGGATTCCGGGTACTCAATGCTACCTAGACGACATCCTTGTAACAGGAGAAAACGACAATGAGCACCTTGCCAATTTGGAGCAGGTGCTCACTAGGCTGAGAGAACGGGGCCTACGAGCAAATCGGCCCAAGTGCGAATTTTTCCAAAATCAAATATCCTATTGTGGCCACATAATTAATAAGGAAGGGTTGCATAAGTCACCTGAAAAAATTGAAGCGGTCATAAAAGCCCCAGCACCTGAAAATGTTTCACAATTAAGATCGTTCCTGGGATTAATAAATTACTATCATAAATTTTTACCGAACTTATCAACTCTTCTACATCCTCTTAATGAACTGCTACAAACAGGAGTGATTTGGAAATGGAACGAAGACTGTAAACGTGCCTTCCATAAATGCAAAGACTTAATCACATCCGAAGAAGTTTTGGCTCATTACAACCCATCACTGCCAATCAGACTGGCGTGCGATGCATCCCCTTACGGCCTAGGAGCAGTATTATCGCATAAATTCCCTGATGGCTCAGAACGGCCGATAGCTTTTGCGTCACGCTCATTAAACTCAGCTGAGCGTAACTATGCCCAAATCGACAGGGAAGCACTCAGCCTGGTATGGGGAGTGAAGAAATTCAACCATTACCTACATGGACAAAAATTTACCTTGTTGACTGACCATCAACCCCTCATCTCCATATTCAACCCTAAAAAGGGTGTTCCCATTATGACAGCGCAAAGGCTACAGAGGTGGTCCCTTTTTCTAGGGGCACACCAATACAACATAGAATACAAAGGATCAAAACAGCATGGGAATGCTGACGGGTTATTGCGCCTACCGTTGCCAACGGTAGAAGAGGCACCTACAGTAGACCCAGTGGAGATGTTCCACTCTACCATAGTAGAATGTCTACCAGTAACAAATTCTGCCATTGAAAGGGAGACGAGAAATGACCCGACTCTCTCACGGGTCTACGATTTAACAGTGAATGGATGGCCAGCACATGACGAACCACTGTTGCCAGCATTCTCGCAAAGAAGAGAACAGCTGTCAGTATGCCGAGGAACCTTGATGTGTGGATCCAGAGTGGTGATTCCACCCAAACTCCAGGATAAAGTGCTAAAGGAGCTTCATGAGGGGCATCTGGGTGGAGTGAAAATGAAGAACCTAGCCAGGGCGTTTGTATGGTGGCCAGGTATCGATGGAGACATTGAAGAAATGACCAAGAGCTGCCTAGGATGCCAGAAGGTCCAAAACGCTCCACCACAAGCCCCTCTACATCCATGGGAGTGGCCCTCATCCCCCTGGCAAAGGGTACACATCGACTTTGCTGGTCCATTTATGGACTCAATGTTCTTAATCGCGGTTGATGCACACTCCAAGTGGCCGGAGGTAATAAAGATGTCCTCCACCACCACGGAAAAAACCATCACAGTATTAAGGACCATATTTGCCAGGAATGGGCTGCCGGAACAGATCTGTTCTGATAATGGACCGCAATTTGTGTCCGAAGAATTCAGGAAGTTCTTAAAAAACAATGGGGTTAAGCACTACACGTCCGCCCCATACCATCCCGCCACCAATGGATTGGCTGAAAGGTTTGTCCAGACCTTCAAGAAGGCCATAAAGGCCATGGGTAATGAAGACATAAAACTTCAGCACAAGGTGGATAACTTCTTATTCGCATACAGGAATGCAACACATATGGTTACCAACCAAACTCCCGCCATGATGTTCTTCAATAGAAACCTAAGATGCCGGCTGGATTTGGTCAAGCCCAACATCAGAAGGGACGTGGAGAACCGGCAGTTTCAAGGCATGAATGAAAGGCCAACTAGAACCTTCCAGATAGGTCAACAAGTTTTGGCCCGGGTCTACCGTACCGAGAAATGGCAGCCTGGAACTATCTGCACACGACTAGGACCACTGATGTATACCGTGGACATCGGAGAAAGCATAATAAGGCGCCATGCTGACCAAATCATAGAGTCATCCGAAAAGGGACAACCTACACCACAACTCTATACGTCTAACGATGAAGTAGAGATACCCATATCTACCTCCGATCCGGTGATACTGGAACCCGATGAACCCGACACTGGCATTCAAGCCGAATCAGCCTTGCCAAAAGAACCTACTACACCACCAGAAACTACTACACCACCGAGGCATTATCCGGACCGAGTCAGGAAGCCTCCTGAGAGACTGACTTATAATTAATTAACTACAGCAATGTGTATATTATTTTTCTTATAACATGTAATTAATAATTACTTAAAATATGATGTACTGGTTAGCTAAAAGGGGAGGAATTGTAGTGTATGTGCCTTTAAGAACCCCAGGTGTGCTGTAATGCCAGTAATGGCCACTCGGGCTATATAAGCCTGTATATTGTGTATATCCGTTAGAACACCCCCCAGACTTTGCTTAGTAAACACCTATGAACCAACTCCTGTCTTCAGTGTCTTTATCAACACACGGACACTACAAGTAGGACTGGAATAAAGAATGTTCCACATATCCCATGAAAAGGCAGGCTTGGTAGGACCCATGCGGGTTCTCATAGCAACATCTTTGATTTGGAGGAAGTGAGTGGAGTCAAAGAAGAAGTTGTTCAATGTGAGAACAAGTTCAGCCAGGCGGAGGAGGGTGGTGGTGGATGGGGACTGGTGGGCCTCTGTTCAAGGAAGAAGCGAAGCACCCTCAGGCCATCCTGGTGGGGGATGGAGGTGTAGAGGGATTGGATGTCCATAATGAAAAGGAGGTGATTGGGGCCAGGAAACTGGAAACTGTTAAAGTGGCGGAGGGCGTCGGAAGAGTTGCAGATGTAGGTGGGAAGAGACTGGACAAGGGGAGAAAAAAGAGTTGAGATAGGAAGAGATAAGTTCCGTGGGGCAAGAACAGGCTGAAACAATGCTCAATTTTAACTCAGCCGACAGGCGGGCTTTTAGGTGTGTGGGGGGTTAAAATCACAAAACCTGGGGGTCGGGACCCCCCCCACCGCCTGGTTCCCGACACCTAGCCATTTTAACCCAGGTATGTCTGATGGACCCGAATCAGTCCTGCCTGCAACAGGCAGGACTGGTCTTTAGGGCCCTTAAACAGCACTCATTGGCCTTTATAATCCTATTTTAACAGGCCCTTGCCTGTTTAACCCTTTTCCCACGTATAACATGCCTGGTGGGGATCGCGCCTGTGAAACCTGGCGTGAGCACTATTGGCTTGCTGACTATCAGCTGCAGGTCAAACATTAAAGAGGATATTTGATCAGTCATCATTTGCAGGTAGCAGGACTTTGTTGTGTCAGGCCTGGGGCAACTTTCACCAGGCTTAACCACACCTGTGGAAGATTGGAGCCTCACACACTTCTCCAGTGTGACCTCTTGCGAGACCCCTCTCACCCCCCTCACTCAGCGCTTCCTCAACTGAGGCATCTACCAGAAGCATGGGAGGCCTTTTTTTCCTTCCCTTCTTGACATTAGAGGACCTCCAGCCCCATTCGCGAAATGACACACGCCACAACTGCAGAAGTTGCCATCAGAATTTTTATGCAAAACAAACTGATGGCATTTTTACAAATTACACATTTCACCAAAGTGACTACCCTTGTGACTATTTGTGCTTTATTTTCCTCTTACGCGTGCTTCTACGTAGTGGTTCCCCTGTGGCTTCAGCAGATGTGGAGGCCCCTTGCTCAGTTTCCTGCTGCTCCTGTCTCGACATCTTTGGCGGGCGTCCTCTGGGGTGGCGAGCCTGTGAGGGCTCGCCAGCAGTCTGCTGCTCCTGCGGCTGTGCAGGGGTTGAGACCTCTTTCCCTGTTGGGTGTGGACTCTGGCGGGGCTCTAACCGAGGGCTCTGCAGTGGCATGGAAGTGTGAGCGCTTGGAGACGTGCCCCCACTTCCTTGAGGTCTGCCACCAACCTCCCTCTCATGGGTCAGGTCCCCCTCAGTGCCTGCAAGTGGCTTGAGAGCAGCTTGCTGCACATCAGGGGGGCCATGGGGACCCGTATCTGCAATGGCAGTCCTACTCAGGAGGACTTCCATGAAGGTCTGGTTTTTCTGTTCAATAAATGCCCATCGCTCCTCAAGAGGTGTCATTCTATTCTGAACACTCACCTCCTCCATGGCCATAGCCCTCCTCTCCTCTACGGTAGCCAGCCTTACCATGGAGGCAGCAATAGCCATCTTTTCCGTGTTGATGCGTTCATGCGCCACTGACTCCACAAAGGCTCTGCTCATGTTCGCTATGGACTCCTCCATTCGCTCCACGCTCACAGTGACCCTGGATACAAAACCTGCCAGAGACTCCTGCATCTGTGCATGGAGTTCCATCACCTCTGATCTTACGGATGGACCCAAAGGCAGAGGGTCGACATGCAGCTGAGCCGAGCTGGCAGAGTCCTGCGCCCTCCGACGAGGACTCTCCACTGCTGTCCCTGTCTCCACAATCTGCTGATGCTCACTTGTGAGCTGTGATACACCAGGTGACAACTCTACTCTATGTCCCGAGGGTCCCACCGAGGTGTGAGTGTCTGCGCTGGTGCTGGGTGCGCTTATTTCTGCTGACGCTGCGCCCTCAGAGGTTGCAGATTCCTCTGAGGAGTCTGGCTGCTCAGGTTCTTCCTCCTGCACACTGGGGATGGGGGCTCTCGATGGTCCTGTGGGGGAGTCAAGGAAAAAGTTAGAGATGTGATGCCAAGGTTACATGCACATTGCATTTTGCAGATGATCATAAGTCCATATGGTGTAGCTTCAGAATCATTATCAGCGACTTATGCAATGCCAATGAGAGAGATGGAAAACTATTCTGTCACCAGCTTGCGGGGATGCTCCTATCTGTCCTTCCCCAAATTCCACATCTCGGTCAGCCCCGGCAATCTCCAGGACGCCTTCCTCCCAGGGGGTGAGCTGGGCTAATGAGGGCGGCCCTCCTCCTGTCCTGGCTCGCTCTCTCCTGTTGTAAGTTCTCTTTTCCTGCAATGAGGGAGACAAGTGGAGGTTGAGTGAGAATGAAGGAGTGAGTGCAGAGATTGCATAGCATAGATACTTAGAAGGAGACGAATATGGAGTGAGGTTGCAAGACCAAGGGTCCTCCCTGTGTGTTGTCAGTTGTGTTCAATGCATCAGAGTGAGAGGGAGTGTGAGGGCTGCATGATGGAATAGTTCTGTGAATGTGAGCATAGAGAGGGAATGGGTAAGGGTGCATGGATGTGAGTGTCTAGTGGGGTGTGCAGGAAGAGATTGCTAAAGCTGAGTGCTGGTGAGAAAAGGCAATGGGGATCAGATTGAGGGTGATGGAAACTTCATACAGTACTTACTTTTCCAGTGCGATGAAGGTCATGGAATCTTTTCCTGCACTGCATCTAAGTTCTTCGTGTGAGCCCCAAGGAGTTGACCTGTAGCCACACAGCCTTGGTCTGACTAGGAGGCCTCTTCCTCCCTGAAGAAGGGAACAGGACCTTCCTGTGGGCCCTAGCACCATCCAGCAATGCCTGGAGTGAAGCCTCATCAAATTTGGGGGCAGATCTTGCCCTCCCGCTGGCCGTTGCTCCTGCAGGCTCCTGTGCCATCTTAATGGTGAAGTTTGGAAGCCTGCAGAAGAAGCAAGGCTTGCTGTGGACCTTAAAAGCAGCAGCAATGATGACGTCATATTCTGCGACTTTCTGACTGGAAATACTCAATTGCCAAGGCTTCCCACACGTTGGAAATCAATTGGCCAATTGAGTTAAAATTGCATCAATCTCAGGCCCATTTAGAATCGTGTGGGAAACACTAAATTCGGGGAACCCGCCAATTCCCCACACCCGAGTTAAAATCGTCCCCGATGAGTCTACCAGGGCAGTCCCGTTTGTGGATCTTGTGAAGGAGGTAGAAGCGGGCTGTGCGGGGTTGGGGAACTACGAGGTTGGCGGCCATGGGGGCACAATCTCCAGAGGAGATGAGGTCAGTGACAGTCTTGGAAATGGTGGCTTGATGTTCGGTAGTGGGGTCCTGGTCCAGGCAGAGGTAAGAGGTGTCGGAGAGTTGGCGTTCGGCTTCCGCTAGGTAGAGGTCGGTTCGCCAAACAACAGCACCACCCTTGTCAGCAGGTTTAATGACAATGTTGGGGTTGGATCTGAGAGAATGGAATGCTGCAAGTTCAGAGGGAGGTAGGTTGGAGTGAGTGAGGGGAGCAGAGCAATTGAGACGGCCGATGTTATGCCAGCAGTTTGAAAGGAAAAGATCTAGAGAGGTTAAGAGGCCAGAGGGGTCTAGGTAGAACGAGAATTCTGAAAGCGGGAGAAAGACTCCTGGCCAAAGTAGTGGGCACAGAGACGAAGGCAGCGGAAAAAGAGCTCAGCATCGTGCCGAGCTCAAAATTCAGTGAGGTGGGGGTGTAAGGGGATGAATCTCAGGCCTTTGCTAAGGACTGATCATTCGGGGTCAGAGAGGGGAAGGCCAGAGTGGATAGTGAAAACGCGGCAGGGGATGAGATTGGGAGAAGGGATGGGGTCAGAGGAAAGTGAAGTGGAAGGTGGTTCCAAGAGTTGTTGAAGCTTGCGATCCTTGACACCTGTTTTAAAAAAAAAAAAAAAAAAAAAACTTTTTTCTTCCTTTAAGTGCCGGATGAGGCGAAGGATGAAATGGAACTGCGGACCAGGACAGCTTTGAGATAGAGTCGGTGCTGCTGAAGAGAGAGGTCAAGAGTGTCCATGTGGCGGCGCATGGCATTCAATGTGGATCTTAGGATATGGTGAGACCAGTGGTTCGAGGAACGCTGAATATCTTGGGGATATCTGTAGTCCTGCGTGGACCCAAAACACAAAAGGGTGGAATTTTAGTTGGAATCCACATGGAGTAAGTCGCAGCAGGAGACAGTTGCTAAGGTATGTGGCTGTGAAAGCGAGTTTTGGTAGCTACCTGATCAAACATGAGAAGGGAGACGGAAAGCAATGAAGATGAACAAGGTAAAAGAGACAAACGGAAATCCCGTCAGAGAGAAGAGCAGAACTTCAAGGTGGGCATTCCAGGCAAGATCTGCACCATCTGAAATCATGGTGGCTGTGATTATCAGGCTATTTTCTTGCAGATATTCTTCCATTTGCTTCTGATTATTTACCCTATTATATCTGATTACTGTGGTCTTGCTAATAAATATATAGCTGCTAGGTATGACTGATCTTTTTGAATACAAGGCTACTTTTGCCCATTTTCAATCAGTCTGAAGACATCCAATGTTCAGTGCTGACCATTATCGCTTCACACGTATCCTCACTGTGCGCCCCCCACCCACCCCATGAAGTATAGTTCATCTAACCGTATTGATTTACACCCCTCTGTGCCTCTCCAGGAAATCTGCTTTCCAAATGTAAAGTTCCTGGAGCACATAGGATTTTGTTTGAGATTAGATGGTATACGGTTAGTGCTCCAATTCTAATCGGATCCATTACAGCTGTGTTATTTGAAGCAATGTTTTAAACCATTGCTCCTGGGTAAGGAAGAGAACAAAATGATCAACAAAGGTTCCCAGTGTCAATCACTATCCAGTAGCCTCTAATGAATAGTAGGTGATGACGGGACTAAGCTTGATTGACAGCCAGCGATTGAACATCTTACTGACACTCAACAGCTGAAGCTAAACATGAAGAATGATTACTTGGAGATACTGCCAGTACCTATGTTGCAATATCCTAGAAAAGTAATACCTTAAAAAAAATAGAAGATAGGAGGAGTAGGCCATTCGGCCCCTCAAGCCTGTTCCGCCATTTAATGAGATCATGGCTGATCATCCAAATTCAGTACCGTCCCTGCTTTCTCCCCGTATCCCTTTAGCCTTTAGAAATATATCTAACTCCTTCTTGAATATATTTAAATAAGTTGGCCTCAACTGCCTTCTGTGGTAGAGAATTCCACAGGTTCACCACTCTCTGGGTGAAGAAATTCCTCCTCATCTCAGTCCTAAATGGCTTACCCCTTATCCTTAGACTGTGACCCCTGGTTCTGGACTCCCCGCCATCGGGAACATTATTCCTGCATCTAGTCCTGTTAGAATTTTAAGTTTCAATGAGATCCCCTCTTTCTTCTAAACTCTAGCAAATATAAGCTTAATCGACCCAATCTCTCTTCATACGTCATTCCTGCCATCCCAGGTATCAGTCTGGTGAATCTTCGCTGCACTCCCTCCATGGCAAGAACATCCTTCCTCAGATAAGGCGACCAAAACTGCACACAATACTCAAGGTGTGGTCTCACCAAGGCCCTGTACAACTGCAGCAAGACATTCTTGCTCCTGTACTCGAATCCTCTCCTTATGGAGGCCAACATACCATTTGCCTTCTTAACCGCCTGCTGTACCTGCATGCTTACCTTCAGCGACTGGTGCACAAGGACACCCAGATCTCGTTGCACTTCCCCTTTTCCCAATCTATTGCCATTCAGATAATAATCTGTTTTTGCCACCAAAGTGGATAACCTTGCATTTATCCACATTATACTGCATCTGCCCAATCACCCAACCTGCCCAAATCATACTGGAGTTTCTCTGCATCCTCCTCTCAGCACACACGCTCACCCAGCTTTGTCTCATCTGCAAACATGGAGATATTACATCTGGTTCCCTCGTCTAGATCATTAATATATATTGCGAATAGCTGGGGTAATCGCACCGATCCCTGCGGTACCCCACTAGTCACTACCTGCCACTCGAAAAAGTACCCATTTATTCCAACTCTCTGCTTCCCGTCTGCCAACCAGTTCTCTATCCAAGTCAGTACCTTACCCCCAATCCCGTGTGCTTTAACTTTGCACGCTAATCTCTTGTGCGGGACCTTATCGAAAGCCTTCTGAAAATCCAAATACACCACATCCACTGGTTCTTCCTTATCTATTCTACCAGTTACATCCTCAAAAAATTCCAGATTAGTCAAGCAAGATTTATCTTTTGTAAATCAATGGTGACTTTGTCTGATCCTGTCACTGTTTTCCAAGTGCATTACATCTTTTATAATGAACTCTAGCATTTTCCCCACTACCGGTGTCAGGCTTACCGGTCTATAATTCCCCGTTTTTTCTCTACCACCTTTTTTTAAATAGTGGGGTTACATTAGCTACCCTCCAATCCATGGGAATGATTCCAGAGGCTATAGAATTTTGGAAGATGACCAGCAATGCATCCACTATTTTGGAAGGATGGGAAAAATGGCTTGAAGAAAACCACACATACATATGACACTGAAGCATATTCAATATCCACCTAGGCTTCCCTGTGTAAATGCTGCAAATTTGTGTGCATAAGCAAATCAATAACTAGGAATAGGTTCCTGCTGGGATTAATTTTCTGGTGGCAAGTTGTATAATCTTGGCAAATTTTTCCAGTAGTAATTTCATTTTACTCAATGCAGTAGCTGCATTGACAGAATATTTACACTGACGGGGGTGAACTGTTAACCAGAAGTGCAGAAACAACATCTCTATTCAATCTACATGCTTCCTCATTCCAAATTAAGACATCAGGACTCTATAAAGATAAAAGATGAACAGAAAAGCATTGCAGACAGTAATAGTCAAGAGTTGTGATGACATTATAAACTTCAGTTTTATGCAGCGCAATCCCACCACCAAACACATCTTCCCCTCCCCTCCTCTTTCAGCAAGCCGAAGAGACCGCTCCCTCCACAACACCCTGGTCCACTCCTCAATCACCCCCTCCCCACCTTCCCGTGCAAGCGCAGGAGATGCAACACCTGCCCTTTTACCTCCTCCCTTCCCATTATCCAGGGCCCCAAACACTCCTTCC
This sequence comes from Somniosus microcephalus, assembly GCF_052327205.1. NCBI lineage: Eukaryota > Metazoa > Chordata > Chondrichthyes > Squaliformes > Somniosidae > Somniosus > Somniosus microcephalus. Next base: position 122,874,295 of record NC_140996.1, read on the forward strand.
AGCTGAAACAGCGATTTACTTGTATTTCTTGCAATTTGATACACTGCTCACAGTACGGTCTCCTCTACATTGGGGAGACCAAATGCAGATTGGGTGACCGCTTTGCGGAACACCTCCGCTCAGTCCGTAAGGGTGACCCCCCGAGCTTCTGGTCGCTTGTTACTTTAATTCTTTGCTCCACTCCCACTCTGACCTCTGTCCGCAGTCTCTTACACTGTTTCAATGAAGCTCAACGTAAGCTCGAGGAACAGCAGCTCATCTTTCTATTAGGCACTTTACAGCTTTCCGGATTCAACATCGAGATCAACAATTTCAGACTATAACCCCTGCCCCTATTTTTTCAGGCGGCAGCTGTTGATCCCCATTTGCAACATTTAACCACTCCTGCCTCCCACCCTATCACAAACCGTCCCTTTTGTTTTTTCCTCCCTCCCCCTTTCCCTGCACCTGCTTAAAACCTGTTACATCTCTAACTTTTTCCCGTTCTGACGAAGGGTCACAGACCTGAAACGTTTGTTTTTCTCCCCACGGATGCTGCCTGACCTGCTGAGTGTTTCCAGCATTTTCTGTTATTTCAGTTTTATGCATATATCAGGACTCAAATAAAAGATCAAGAATTTGGGTTGAAATACTGTAAATTATTTTTTAAATGCTTTAGTCCAAATGTTCAAAGTAGAAGCTGAGATGCAAAATATCTTTAAACCATGTAAGAAGCATTTCTTCTGTTGTAAGTAAAGGGTAACAAATGAAGATCACAGAACATTGCTCCGAATAGCTACTGTGGCACCATTGATCAAGAACCTTTTATCAAGATTTTGGTCATTAGTAACATTTTTAGTAAAAGGGAAGTTCCCCTTTCTCATGAGTTGACACTACTCTTGTTTATCACCTATTCGTAATGTTAGTATGACCTCTTTGTGAGTACGACTTGCACTTTGAGGACTTACCCTGAAGGAAAAAAAAATTAGACAAATTTTTAGCTCAACTATCCCTCATGAATAGTATTTCTACTGTTGTGATCAGAGATACTTTTAACGGTTCAGTTTCAGGGCACTATGATATGGCATTTTTGATTAATGTGGAAATCTGCAATTGAAACATTACCTCATTTTATTTACAGACAATAGAAATTTCTATACAAAAATGAAAAATTAAAAAAATACATCTGCATCACAGCAAGTGAAGCGTTTAATCGCCAGTTATGGACAATGTTAGGAAGCCATTAAAGCTTTCACCCATCTGCATTTATCAATGCAACATAACATTTTGGAAATTTCAGCAATACAAAAAGTACATTTTTTACCACAGTCTCAAATTTATATCCCATCGCTTAAAATTCAGTGGAACTGTCTGGAGAAACTTCTAAGTAGGAGGTATCTGCAGAAAGATGCTGATTCATACAAAAGCCATCAATTATGGGCAAGGAGCAAGAGCTGCCATCAAGAGTTCCATTTTATAAACAAAGTTGCGTCCTTCCATCTTACTCCACAATACTTCCTTGTATGGTCCTCGAAGGTGATTCCATTTACTGTCTTGCATCACATCACTCTTGGGAAGATCTTTGCACTGACTTCTAGGAAACTGGACCACCACCCTACAGCCACTTTCAGGTCCATTCCGTACTGTAACGAAAAGGGGTGTCATAAGATAGACTTTTATAACGAATCACTTCTATATTATTCATGAAAACAGTTGTCAGAATCAGGACCATTTGAAAACGTTGCTTATTAATTAACAGGTAAGTTTTCTTCCTGCTCAACATAAACAAAGTTTCAGTTGGTATGCTGCGGTGGTATGTGAAATGTGGAAATACAATTAATCACTTGTTATTTGTATTATATTAACTTAAAAAATGTAAAAGGAAACATGAATTTGGATCACTGTTGCAGACAGCATAGTGCTCTTGTGATTAATCTATTATGACTAAAGCCACTCCAAGTGGCCAGTTACAGACCACCAGCCATGGCTCTGCTTACCTTCTTCTACTGGAGATAGTGTAAGTGTAGAAATGAATATAAAATGAAGTAGGAATACATCAAGTATCACACAAAATGCTCTTAAGCTGTAAAAAGTATCCAGACCTGCACTCAAACAGGTTGATTCATCATTCACTGTTCAGGATACACTTACCTGAAATTGAATACTCGCCATTGGGTGAAGCCACAGTTATCGCAGAAGCATTTCCAATACTCTCCACTGGACCCAAGCCCACATGGTTGCTGAAGCTCAACAGATGCCAACCCATTACTTTGGCCAACTGCTGAACTGCATGTACCTGATGCTGCGACATCTATTGGAGACACCAAAGAAAAAGGATCATGTCTGATGATGGAGGAACGTTAGAAAAGCAATAGTGATAGGGGATTCAATAGTTAGGGGAACAGACAGGCGTTTCTGCAGCAGCAGGTTTGACTCCAGGATGGTATGTTACCTCCCTGGTGCCAGGGTCAAGGATGTCACTGAGCGGCTGCAGGACATTGAGGGGGGAGGGTGAAGAGCCAGAGGTCGTGGTCCATATCAGTACCAATGACATAGGTAGAAAGAGGTAGGAGGTCCTGCAGACAGATAAGGAGGACCTCAAAAGTAGTCATCTCCGGATTACTCTTGGTGCCATGCGCAAGTGAGTACAGATTATAAGAGAATAGAGCAGCTGAATGTATGGCTGGAGAGATGGCACAGAAGGGAGGGCTTTAGGTTCCGGAGGCATTGGGACCAGTTCTGGAGGTGGTGGGATCTGTACCACCTCAACAGGGCTGGGACCAATTACCTTCGCGGGGAGGTTTGCAAGTGCTCTTAGGGAGGGGTTAAACTAGCTTGGCAGGGGGTATGGGAACTTCAGCATAGATTCAGAAGGGAGAGAATGCAAGCTGGAAATGGAAGGCAGAAAATGAGTAAGCAAGTTTGGAAGGTAGAGGAAAAAAGGCTAGAAAATAGATAATAAAAGGGGTTTGGCAGTGCTTAATGGTATATACTTCAATGCAAGGAGTCTAGTAAATAAGGCAGGTGAGATGAGGGCACAGAGACGTGTGAAGTATGATATCATAGCTATTACTGAAACATGACTGAACAGCAGCTCAACATTCCTGGTTACAGGGTTTACAGAAGAGATAGAGAGGGGGATTGCAATATTGGTTAAAGAAATAATTACAGCTGTGAGGACGGATATGTTCGAAGGATCATCAAATGAGGCTATATGGGTTGAACGGAAGAACAAAAAAGGGGCAATCACAATGCTGGGAGTGTACTACAAACCTCCAAATAGTTAGCGGGAGATAGAAGAGCAAATATGCAGGCAAATTTCTGAGAAGTGCAAAATCAATAGGGCAGTAATTGTAGGGGATTTCAACTACCCTAATATTAACTGGGAGAGAATCAGTGTAAAAAGGTATAGAGGGTACAGAATTCTTAAAATGCATTCTGGAGAACATTTTTAGCCAATACGTAGCAAGTCCAACAAGAGACGGGACAGTTGTGGACTTAGTTTTAGGGAATGTAACTGGGCAGGTGGAAGGGGTATCTGTGGGAGAGCATATTGGTGGTAGTGATCATAATTCAGTTAGATTTAGCGTAGTTATGAAAAAGAACAAAGATAGACCAGGAGTAAAAGTTCTCAATTGGCCAATTTTACTAAGCCGAGATGTATTTTAGCAAAGGTGGACTGGAAACAGCTACTTGAAGGTAAATCAGTGGGAGGCATTCAAGGAGGGGATAGTGAGGGTCCAAAGCAAGTATGTTCCCACAAAGAAAAAGGGTGGGACCCCCAAATCTAGAGCTCCCTGGATGTCAAGGGGCATACAGGGTAAGATGAGGCAAAAAAGAGAAGCTTATGTCAGATACCAAGAGCTAAATACTGCAGAAAGCCTAGAGGATACAGAAAGTGCAGGGGTGCAATTAAAAAGGAAATTGGAAAGCAAAGAGAGGGCATGAAAAAATATTGGCAAGTAACATCAAGGAAAACCCAAAGATGTTTTATAAATACATAAAAAGCAAGAGGATAACTAAGGAAAGAGTAGGGTCTATTAGAGACCAAAAAAGTAACCTGTGTGTGGAGGCAGAAGACGTGGGTATGGTTCCTAATGAATATTTTGCCTCTCTTCACAAAAAGAGAGGAACGATGCAGATGTTGTAGTTAAGGAGGAGGAATGTGAAACATTGGATGAGATAAAGTGAGAGAAGTAGTATTAAGGTGTTTAGCATCTTTGAAAGTAGATAAATCGCCAGGCCCGGGTGAAATATATCCCAGGCTGTTAAGAGAAGCAAAGGAGAATATAGCGGAGGATCTGACCATCATTTTCCAATCGCCTCTGGCTATAGGTGCGGTGCCGGAGGACTGCCAACATTGTACCACTGTTTAAAAAGGGAACAAGGAATAGACCGAGTAATTACAGGCCCGTCAGCCTAACCTCAGTGGTGGGCAAATTATTAGGAAAAATTCTGAGGGACAGTATTAATCGTCATTTAGAAAGGCACGGATTAATTAGGACAGCCAGCGTGGATTTGTTACGGGAATGTCATGTCTGACTAACATGATTGAATTTTTTAAGGTGGCAACAATGAGGGTAGTGCGTTTGATGTAGTCTACGTGGATTTTAGCAAGGCTTTTGATAAGGTCCCATATGGTAGACAGGTCAGAAAAGTAAAAGCCCATGGGATCCAAAGGAAAGTGGCAAATTAAATCCAAAATTGTCTCAGTGGCAGTAAACAAAGGGTAATGGTCCACGGGTGTTCTTATGACTTGAAGGCTATTTCCAGTGAGGTTTCGCAGAGCTCAGTACTAGGTCCCTTGTTTTTTGTGGTATATATCAATGATTTAGACTTCAATGTAGGGGGCATGATTAAGAAGTTTGCAGATGTTACATAAATTGGCAGCATGAGTGATAGTGAGGACGAAAGCTGCAGACTGCAAGAAGATATCAATGGACTGGTCAGGTAGACAGAAAAGTGGCAATTTGAATTCAATCCAGAGACGTGTGAGGTGATAAATTTTGGGAGGGCTAACAAGACAAGGGAATACACAATAAATGGTCGGATGCTGAGAAGTGTAGCGGAACAGAGAGACCTTGGAGTGCATGTCCACCGATCCCTGAAGGTAGCTTGACTGGTAGATAAGGTGATTAAGGCGGCATATGGGATACCTTCCTTTATTAGTCGAGGCATAGAATACAAGAGCAGGGAGGTTATGCTTGAACGGTATAAAACACTAGTTAGGCCACAGCTAGAGTACTGTGTACAGGACTGAAGAATTTTAGCTATGAGGAATGATTGGATAGGCTGGGGTTGTTTTCTTTGGAACAGAAGAGGCTGAGGGGAGACTTGATTGAGGTGTATAAAATTATGAGGGGCCTAGATAGAATGGATAGGAAGGACCGATTTCCCTCAGCAGAGAGGTCAATAACCAGGGAGCATAGATTTAAAGTAATTCGTAGAAGAATTAGAGGGGAGTTGAGGAAAACTTTTTTCACCCAGGTGGTGGTGGGGATCTGGAACTCACTGCCTGAAAGGGTGGCAGAGGCAGAAACCCTCACCACATTTAAAAAGTACTTGGATATGCACTTGAAGTGCTGTAACCTACAAAGCTACGGACCAAGAGCTGGAAAGTGGGATTAGGCTGGATAGCTCTTTTTCTGCCGGCACAGACACGATGGGCTGAATGGTCTCCTTCTGTGCTGTAAATTTCTATGACCCTATGATATACACCAACAAAGATCAGACACAACTTAATACTGTCTGAGACATGGGAATGTATGAGGCACAAAGTGATGGAGAAGGGATTCATCACATAATCTGGCCATTTTGTGTGCAGTATTTCAAGTGCAGTGGAATGAAGGACCATGTAGATAAGTTATATATTACATAGCATGGAAACTGTGTTTCTATCCTCAATGGGGGAAAAAAAATGGGAGAATTGGTCAGACAAAAACCACTGTGATCAAGTCCTGATAAGTTACATTTTATTTAGCGGACAGTATTCTGCTCAGCATAGAACATAATGCTAAGCAATGAGCTTTAAATATATTTAAAACGGTACACAATGTTTTAAAATTACTAGTTAGAATCAACAATTTGGGGACTCGTTAAGAATTCTAAACGCAATCTGATATTTATGAATATGAACAGGTTGGAAAGCTGGGGCATCTCAACAGTTGAAGACAATCTACTGATTATAAACAGTAGTGGAGAGCTTTGGGCTCAGGTCCAAGGGCTCACACTTAAGCCTCCATACAAGTAAGGAATCAGTACTATAATGATGGTTTTGATCAGGAGGCCAGCAAGCATATTTTTAAAAAATGGTAAGTTGTAAATAACTAAATAAAATTATGTGCCTATACTTGTGTTGTGAAAAATCCAAAAATAAGAGCATTGTGGGACTATATCCTGCATTTTGGCTTCAAGTGCCAAATTACTGGTAGTTTTAATTAACGAGACATTCGCACGTTAATTGTAAAAACATAACTGCAAAATCAGGTACAGAAGAAATCAGTGAAACACTTTACACAAGTTTTCAGATATATTTTCCCCTTACACAAATGAGTAAAAAATAAGTTTTACACAGCTAGCATCAGAAATTAAATGTACAATTTTGGTTTAATTCAAGACAGGAATAGCCACTAAACCTATAGGATATACGTGCTATGCTACTATAGTGAATTAAAAACAATTTCCTTGTTAAAAAAGCCCCTCAGCTCTCTTCAGAACAGACGTCTTTCCACACAGTTAAATTGGATATTTTATAAGTCTTATGACTATTCCATTCACCATGACTTGCTTATTCATGGGTTTGAAAGCGTCTAACTACTCCCCATTATATTGTTTCCCTCATCTGGTTACCTGAGATAGAAGGAAGTCCTGCAATTCCTGCTCCTGGTGAGAGAGTGTAATTACTCTCCCATCTCTGTGCACCACCCTAATCTGTTCAACGCCAATGTTCAACTGTAGCTGGATTGATCTGAGGAGGGAGGGAAAAAAGTCACGTCAAAACAGAAGTACAATATTTGTATTGCGCAACATACCTTCCCATGTGTAAAATGAGATATTCTGATAAAGTTCAGGTGCCGAGAATGTGAGGAATAGAAGAAATATTTGGGATAAACAGGAGGGCTGCGCCCTGGTCATATTAGTGTTAATCTGAAAACAGAATATAATCAATCCCAAGCAAAATATTTCTTGCCAAAAGTTACATATTAAAACCTCACAGTGGGACAATTAATAGGAGGCTGATCCACCAGCCGGTTGCCACCAAAGATTTACCAGAAGGATTTTAGGATCAGAAAAGTCATTCCTCGAGGGTTTACATCAGATACTTGGAAAGTAACACATATCATACTAATATAAAGATCCTTATGTAAAGTGTTAAAAAGAAAGTTACAAAAACACAAATGTAACTGGTTTGAAAAATACACATTAATTTTAACATTGGATCTACTCCATCATTACTCACTTGCAAATCTGCTCATAGCCTTGAGAGGTTATTAACACTTTAACACTAGATTCATACACATCATTAATGTTTGACCAATGAGCTTGTATCTGTGGATCCTCAATACGACTGGCCAAGCTGTCAATTGTCCTGGCAGTTCTAAAATTAAAAGCAGAAATACACATTTGCTTGTACCTTTGATAAATTCTTACACTGCCCCATATAACCAAAGCATATTATAGAATAGCCTGTTGCAATTGTCTACTTTTTAAATGATTACGCTTGAAGTACTTTGGGATGTTTTTCTACATTAAAGGCGCTATGTAAATGCAAGTTGCTGTACTGCTGAACAACAAGTTACATCTGCGTTAGAGAATTCTAGACAAACATACTATACCCAAGTATTGATCTCTGGTATACTACAGGTAGACTATCCTTTATCCGAAAACCTCGGGACCAGCCGAGTTTCGGATAAAGGAGAATTTCGGATTTCGGAAGGTGGGTCGGCGGGGGGTCGTGCGCACGACTTACGCTGACGCTCAGCGTAAGTCAGTCGGGGTCGGCGGGGGGCGGGGTCGGCGGTTGTCGGGGCCCGCGGGGGGGGGTCGGCGGTTGTCGGGGCTGGCGGGGTTGGCGGTTGTCGGGGCTGGCGGTGGGTCGTGCGCATGACTTACCCTTTATCCGAACTTCCGCAACCGGAACCCTCTAAAAACCGAAGGTTTTTTCGTTCAGCGTAAGTCGTACGCGCGACTTACGCTGAACGAAAAAACCTTCGGTTTTTAGAGGGTTTCGGTTTTCGGAAGTCCGGATAAAGGGTAGTCTACCTGTACTGACATTTGTTCTACGCCTGGAAAATTTACATATTTTCAGATCTAACTATAATCTCTATTAGGATGTTAAGTTTTATCTCGCTTCTGTAACTTAACCTAAAGAATGCATTCAAGTGATTTATACTGAAAGATGCAATAGCAAAATGTACTGCTCCTGGCACTTTCCAAGAATGCCAATATGTTGCTTTCCTACTTGCACAATTCATTCCAGCATTACTCACCTACGTCTCAAAAAGATGTGCTTTGCCTGTTTGATTATTTTCTCCAGCAATCCTTCATTCTGCTGTAAAGCACTGATCTCTCCTTTGTCATATGCCTGAGGTCCTGCTAACCTCATTCTCTTCAGCCCAAAAGGTACAGTTGCTGGGTGAGGCATCACTGAAGAACTCAAGGTCTGTTTATGGAACTGCAAGATAAAGTTTAAACTAGTTTTCAGTAGTTAATGCTGCAGAAAGCAGTTTTTAAACAAACACTACTAATCAATTTCCTGGAACGTTGCATATGGGTAGTCAAGGCCAATTAGAATTTTTCAGATCAAGCAGGGCTAGAAGAGGCAGGGAAGGGGGTTGGGAGAGACGTAGGGAGGGGACAGAGGGGAGAAGGGGCAATTCTGCCCCTCAGTACTGTATCTGAACCAAGTGCACCTAGAAGCAATGATCCTCCTTTAGCCTCATCGAGAACAGATCTTAACCCTCTCCTCCTTTAAGGCCCTTCTTAAAACCCACCTCTTTCACCAAGCATTTTGTCAGCTCTCCAAATAGTTCCTACTTTGGTTCAATGTTAATGCCTGCCTGATTATACTCCTGCGAAGTGCCTTGGGATGTTTATCTACATTAAAGGTGCTACATAAATGCAAGCTGTTATGTTTATTAGTCTGCTCTAAAAGAAATAGCTAATATATTTTTGAAGTCTTTCAATACCTCTCTCATTAGCTGGTGAAGGTTGTGTTCCAGCACATACAGATGGTCATCTGGCCGCTGCTTCTCAATGGATTTTTTCTGGGTCTTCTTATCATTCACAAAGTGGCACAAGGAAATGGATAACTGCAAACCTAAAATAATGTCATTACATGAACTGATGATTATGTACATTATCCAAAAAATGCAGCTTATACCATAAAGCCGTTTAAAAGAAAAATTGTACTGTTCCAGTTTTATAAACATTCTGGGCTAAAAATTCGGTTGCGTAGCGCCCGTTGTTTGGTCACTACTGGTGCCTTTTAGTCGAAAATGGTGTTCAAGCCGCACAATTCTGATGCGGGCCGCGCCAGATGGCACCTTGGTGAGAGCGTTAGCGTCGGGAGCATGCGCCAGAAGTATGTAGAATAGGCAGATCGTGACATCAATCAGTGTCCAACACCGATTTGATGTCAGCGCTGCCATTTTCGTATTCAACACTGAAACTAATGCCCTGTCTTAACCTCGCACAGCTGAACATGCATTCAGCAGCTGCAAGAAACCCCGATCAGCGATATTTAAAAGGATCAAGGCGAGATAATGATTAATTTCTACTGGCTGTGTAAGTTTGTGGATGTGTTTGCAGCTTTCCAGAGTGATTTAAAGTTGGTGAGGTAACAGTGATGCAAGTGGAGAAGGCCTTGGTTCTGACTTCAAGTGTTCTGGTCAAGGGTGCTCTAGTTGTCATTCCCCTTGGCCTGCAGCATGACAGGGAAATGGAGCAGAGGCAGCAAATAAGAGGACAAGCTGCTCGCAGTGGGGGAAGGAGGGGGAGAAGGGCTCTCGGCAGGAGGCCTTACCCATCTAGGGTCTTCCGAGAGCAATTCTCTTACCTCAACCTGAGCCAGCAGTGTGTGAGGCGTCTACACATAAAGAAGGAGGCGCTCACAGAACTCTGCCACTTCTTGCAACCAGACCCACAGACTCACACCAGGGCAAGGACAGTGCTGCCAGTGGCTGTGAAGGTGACTGTGGCCCTGAATTTCTTCGCGCCGGGACCCTTCCAGGCTGGAGCAGGCGAGCGACATCTCTAACATCTTCCAGTTCACCATCCACTGCTGCATAAGAGAGGTGACTGACGCCATTTATCCCAAGACAGGGGACTGCACTGTCTTCGCTCTGACAAGAGAGAAACAGACAGAGCGTTCATGCGGCTTTGCCAGGATAGCGGGCTTCCCCATGGTGCAGGGCGCCATTGACCGCACGCACGTTGCTTTGTGAGCACATCTAAATGCCGAGATGTACCGCAACCGCAAAGGTTGTCACAGGCTGAATGTGGTGCGTGAACATGCTCGGGCACATCACGATGGTGAATGCCCAGTATCCTAGCAGCTTTTATTCTGCGCCAGTCCGCTGTTACCACAGCCCTTGAGTAACCAAGACAAATCAGAGGGTGGCTACTGGGCGACAAGGGCTAGCCACTGACTACTTGGCTCATGACTCTGCTCCGCAACCCAACCACACGTGGGCAGCATGCATACAATGAGAGCCATGCTGCCACACAGAATCTGATGGAGCAGACCATTGGCATCCTTAAACAACGCTTCCGCTACCTGGACCACTCTGGAGGAGCCCTGAAGTACTCACCAGAACGCGTCTTAAGATTCATTGTGGTCTGCTCCGCAACCTCGCCATCATAAATATGCCACCAGACATATGGCGACTGGCAGAAGAGGCTGCGGAAGAGGAGGCGGCAACCCAGACAGCCCCTTTATGGCCGGGCTGTCTGTGATCGACTCATCCGGCTGCGGTACAAGTGAATGCAGCCCCAATTACCCATTCAACAATAGTCCCACACCTTGCCTTCCCTCTGTCACTGACCATCACAGCGTCCTCTTGGCCACACTGCTGAAATAAAAGCCACCATAAAAGAAACATTCCAATCCAACTTTATCTATCAATCCATCCAATATTACATAAAGTGAACCATCACCCTTGTGCATTTCCTTAGTGCCTGTCTTCAGTGTGCCTTTGCTTGTCCTAGCGCTCCTACGAAGTACTACCCTAGTGGCTGCAGCATGGTTGGTGGAAGGCTGATGACTTTCAGTGGGTGAGACTGCAGATGGCCTCGAACACATCGGGGCTCAGAAGGCTCGGCTGTGGACTGCACCACCTCGGCATGGTGGCAGCAGTCAGGGTTTGCTGGCTGACAGGCAACAGCAAGGGCACTGGCAGGATGAATACTGTCATCCTGAGAGAGGACAGCAGGTTCTTGCTCCATGGAGCCACTGCCACTGCCATTCCTAGCCACCTGTTGGGAGGAGAGATTGCTGGACTGCTGTGACATCCTGCAGGCACCTTTCCACACTGGTAAACCCAACCACTATCGCAGCAGTCTAAGAGAGCAGTCGGAGCTTGCATGGCTTCAGTCTGAGCTTCTATTGCAGCACTCAGATGTTGGGTGGCTTCTACTTGCGCTTCAATGGAAGCGGAGACATCGGCCATCAGATGCTGCATGATGGTTGGGTCTACAAGTGTGCTAATGGATCTGCCCACACCTTTCACACTGGAAACCATGGGCTCCAAGCTCTGCACAAAGCCCTGTGGAAGGTTCACAGAAATCACAGAAACCCCACAGTGCAGATAGAGGCCATTTCGGCCCATCGAGCCTGCACCGACACATATCCCACCCGATCCCCGTAACCCCTACACCAACACATATCCCACCCTATCCCCGTAACCCCACGTATTTAATCCCCCTAACACTAAGGGTCAATTTATCATAGCCAATCAACCTAACCCGCACATCTTTGGACTGTGGGAAGAAACCGGAGCACCCGGAGGAAACCCACGCAAACACGGGGAGAATGTGCAAACTCCACACAGACAGTCGCCCGAGGCCGGATTCGAACCCGGGTCCCTGGCGCTGTGAGGCAACAGTGCTAACCACTATGCCACCGTGCTGCTGGTGCTGAACTCCTCCATGCTCCTTGACAATGAACTCAGGCTTTCTGGCAGGCCTGCCAATGCACAAGCATCTCATTGTGCATACCCATCAGCATTCTTCTGTAGGGGTCATCTGCAGCAGAAAGAGTGAGCTACCTCACCCTCCAGGGAGCTGGCACCTGCACTACCCTTTCCCCTGCCCTGGCTGCAGCCCAATCGTGCCCGGTGGCTCACCATATGCAGATCCCACCTCTAAGCTACCCTCAAGTCTGTGCAGTGTCAGTATCTGAGCTGGTGGCTGCGAGTGTCAGATTGAGTGACTGTTTCTCTTCTCTCCCTCCTCTTGAGCCACTGGCTGGACAGGTTGGATTTCTTGAGTCCGTGAAATGAGAAAGGCACAAGGGTTGTGGTGGTGGTGGGGGTGGCATGAAAGCAAGAGGTGCATGCTTACACCATGTGCAGCTTGTAAATCAGACGAAATTATGGGATGAGGGGGAAGTGGGATGTGAGAAGGATAATGTATGAGGATATAAGCATCTTGTATTCTTTCACCCCCTCCGCTGGCCAGGAGCTTAGCCATGCCCCTCCCAAGAATGGAGAGCACCGTCTCCTCCATCCACGGGGGCGTAGTGATGCAGGCAAGCCTTTCCCTGCCAGCTAGGTTCTGCTGGTGTCAGTTATAGAGTCATAGAGTTATACAGCACGGATAGAGGCCCTTCGGCCCATCGTGTCCACGCCGGCCATCAAGCCCTGTCTAATCTAATCCCATATTCCAGCATTTGGTCCGTAGCCTTGTATGCTATGGCATTTCAAGTGCTCATCCAAATGCTTCTTGAATGTTGTGAGGGTTCCAGCCTCCACAACCCTTTCAGGCAGTGAGTTCCAGACTCCAACCACCCTCTGGGTGAAAAAGTTCTTTCTCAAATCCCCTCTAAACCTCCCGCCCTTTACCTTGAATCTATGCCCCCTAGTTATTGACCCTTCTACTAAGGGAAAAAGCTCCTTAGTATCCATCCTATCTATGCCCCTCATAATTTTGTACACCTCAATCATGTCCCCCCTCAGCCTCCTCTGCTCCAAGGAAAACAAACCCAATCTGCCCAGTCTCTCTTCATAACTGAAGCGCTCCAGCCCTGGTAACATCTTGGTGAATCTCCTCTGCACCCTCTCCAAAGCTATCACATCCTTCCTGTAGTGTGGCGGCCAGAACTGCACACAGTATTCCAGCTGTGGCCTAACCAGTGTTTTATACAGCTCCATCATAACCTCCTTGCTCTTATATTCTATGCCTCGGCTAATGAAGGCAAGTATCCCATATGCCTTTTTTACCACCTTATCCACCTGTTCCGCCGCCTTCAGGGATCTGTGTACTTGCACACCCAGATCCCTCTGACCCTCCGTCTTGCCTAGGGTCTTACCATTCATTGTGTATTCCCTTGCCTTGTTAGTCCCCCCCAAAGTGCATCACCTCGCACTTTTCCGGGTTAAATTCCATTTGCCACTGTTCCGCCCATCTGACCAACCCATCTATATCATCGTTATGCACCATTGTTTCTTGCAAGAGAAAGGGAAGTGTGTCAGTGAGTGTGGTGCATTATGTTTGGGTGATGTGCCGGTCATGGCTAAATAGCTGACATTGCGTGCAAGCTGAGATGTGGGTGTGAGGCTTGCAACAGTGGCAAGTGTGTGAGGGTGAGCTGAAGCTATGAACGTGAAGTATGCGTCGTGTTTGGTAGAGATTGTTGGTAGGCGAGTGATGGAAGTGTGGTGCATTGAGCAGTGTGTGAGGCTAGAGGTGCAGATGGTGGGATATGGCATTTGAAGATGAATTTACGGACCTGGTCGACTCGTGCGAGGTCATTAAACTTCTTCCTGCACTTCATCCACGTCCTCGGGGCTACACTACTGGCATTCACCAGTGGCTACCTGCTCCCACTGCACTTTGCTCTGTTGCCTGGAAGGCCTCCTGGTCCCCTGTGGAAAGAGGACCTCTCTTCTCCTAGGCTTCCAATGCTGCATCGGAGAACCTTGGTGCACGCTCTCTCCCCTGCTGTGCCAACATTAATTGTTCTTTTCCACTGTCTTCCCCAGCCAGTTCAATGATCTGCTGCAGGCAGAATGCACCTCCCCTTTAAAGAGGTGCAGACTGGCATTAATTGGTGCTAGCCTCGCACGAACTTGGGTCCTCTGCTGAGCATTCAGCAACTCAGCAGTGCGTTCAGCGCTGGGCTGAATGCCAGTCATGGAAAAGAGCAAGCAGCACGAAGTTTGCCTGCTGCCAGCAGTCCTCCAAACGTGGGGGGTGATCGCGCATCGTGATCCCAGCACCCATTTACTTCAGGATAATTAACAAAATTAATTTTATAAATGTCAAGTCAATAAAATCTTGAGATTTTTTAAATAGAGACTGCAGAAGAATAAACTCACTCATGCAAGTTCTACAATTTCCAAAACATACTGCAGAAGAGACAGTAACTTGTTCATTTAAAGCAGGAAACTTGGCAAATTTAGAGAACCTTCAAAATATTGGTGCAATACAAATTCTAGAGAGCCATGTCATTCTGAAAATATCTTGTTCAACCCTATTAATAAGCATATATCTGAAGAAGGGACAACACAATAGGTTCTGCAAATCGAGATTTTTGTTTTGATGTTTAAGCAATGATTTACACTACGGGGAGAATTCGGGATAACTCCTTAAAAAGTTAAGTCAGTCACAATCTTCAAAAAGACACATCATGGTTTCTGTAGCACCAAACATATGGACAAATTCAGTGCACGACAGAAAAACAGAGAATTTATTCCACAGCAAGGATAATTCTGTACTCAATGACTTAACTACCCTCTATACATTATAATATACATAAGAGTTTATTTGTAGTTCAACACTTCCTGTCAGTTCATGCTATTGCAATCCTAGTTTACATTCTTTTAAAAGTTTCTGCCTTATATGCAGTCACATGACAAAACTTGGAAAAGGAAAAATAAAATATATAAAACACTAGCCCAGTTGAGGTAGCAATGTAGAAATTGAAAGGTTAAATGAAATGAAAAGATAATGAATTATTATTTGCCACTAGTTTGGAAAAATTGTATGAGGAGCAGAAATTGAAACAGATTCAGTAATACAGGAAACTTTCGGAGGTTAAATGTCCGGAAAGCTCTATCTACCGGCAAAATTCAGGAGCCGTTTCCTATAAGTTTTTTTTTTACTTCTCATTGCTTTTTTTTTTTTCCAGTCAGGCTCTGCAAGGTCTAGCTGAAGCTGTTGCTTAGCTACAGAGACACTTTTAAGCTGCGGCCGACTGTTTTGAAGCTGTTGCTAAGCAACAGGGTTTGTTGATTCACACGGAGCTCAAAAGCTCCGTATGTTTTAACATTAGCGCTGGTTTCTACGGCAGTTTTGATGGTACGGCACCAGCTCGGTCCCGTCAGTGCCGGATACCAGAAAGTTTCCTGTACTGCAGTGCCAAAATATGTGAACGCTGAAATTAGCTGAAAATAAATGTTATATATGGCCCAAAATCTTGCACTTTTGCAGTGTACAAATCACAAGAATAATTCATAGTGCATGGTGCTGAAAATAAATACTAAATAATCCATATTCCTTACCAGGAAATGGTTGAGAGATGATCTGATTTTTCACCACAATGTGAGGTATCTGTGATTTAATCTGCACTGCTTCACGAGACAGCTGTGCAAAGATTTCTTTACACAAGAGAACATTCTGTGCTGCTTCTAGCTTGGTCTGCCAGTGTGCAGTACCTGCAAACGAAGTGCAGTTTAACAACAGCTTCTCAAAACATTTACTGCAAAGTTTAATCACGGTCAAGCTGCACACTTAAGACAATTATTTCAAGTCAGCTTGGTCCTTCATTTTATTATGGAAGTATAGAATATTTTCCCTTCCAGGCCCCCTCCCCCCCCACCCATTACAGAAGACTCAAATTATTGATATGCAATGCTGTCATAACATTCTTGCAGAAGATTTTGTTTCTGGTTGCAAATTTGACATTCACCCCTGCTTGAAAGCAGAATTCGGCAAACAGGATCCTTAACTAGGCAAAATAAAAATGTACATTTCTTTCAGATTATAAATGTAATTTAATTCTTCCCCTCCGAAGACAACTTCTGTTCAGACAATTAAGCATTCAACATGAGGTGTATTAGTGTTATTGGGTGGACGTTTTCCCATTTTGGACACTCAAGCCTGGATTTTCCACCTCCAGAAACCTGTTATGTTGTCACTCAAGCAGCCGAGAGCAGAAAATAGGCTGGAATTAGACTCCCTCGACACTTTTATGCTGTGTTTCAAGTTTTTGGGAGGTGTGAACCAATGGGGTCAGAAGAATGTACTTCAAACAGGCATAAGCATCATTTTCAATAATCATTTGGGAATGGGATGGTCCTGCAACACATTTCTGACATTGGGGTGTGCAGGATGTCACTTGCAAAGCTACCAATGTGACATGGGTATCCAGGATTACTGGGGAATCAGCTGTGGTGGTAGCTGATTTAAAGAGTACAAGTTGAAAAAATTGCAAATTCAGTCATTTCTTGACTTTTTTTTTGTTTCTTCTCTGCTAGCACTTAGGTTTACATGAGCCTTAGTATTAATTGTTTCAATTTCTGGATATTTTGCACCTCTGGCATTATTACTTGCTCCAATGGGTTTCCCAGTGAAAATCCCCCTACCTGAGGTGTTTGGAAGAGGAGGACCCCCTACTGAAACATGCAAGGTTGCATAAAAAGTGCTCTGTGCCCACCTGCTGGCACCTCCACACCTGCTTACAGAGATGGCCAGACCTCGTTTTGGCAGGTAATTATTGAATGCAGTGCTTATTTCGAAGAGAACCTGGGACAACATACATGGCATCATGAAGATATGTCAATGTCTGACTAACCTTAATGTTGGATGTATCCTTGAAATGACTCAGTTTATAGTACATCCTGCTTTAAGTGGTAATGCATGAAACCAGGCATACCAGGATAATTGGACACACCCTCCACGATAGCATATCTGGAGACCCTAGCGTGCACACCTGACCATGACTGTGGGGTACTATCTTGACGGGGTGCGGACCAGCAGATAATCAGGTGCAGAACCGTACAATCTGCTGCAAGATCACCTGCAGCATAGGACTGACACAACCAGTTACTTGTGACCTGAAGCTTGATTTCACCTCCTTGCAGGTATATGCTGGCCTACACGAAATGAAAGAGTACAGTCTTCCTCACCACCATCTAATGCAGCACACCTGTGTTTCAGCAGCCATCACAGGCGCTTAGGTGCTGGGTTGCTCTGTCACTTGCCAGCGCCTTGGGTTTCCTTTCCTTTTATGCCTGTCATATCTTAATTTCCTCCACCTTCAGTCTTGCCAAAGACAGCTAATGGGTGAAACGCTGTATTGTAAAGTTTACAAGAAAGCAAATAAAACTCCTGGAACCATTCCAGGAGCTATGCCAATTACAAAACATAGGAAAATGTGCAGTTTATAGCTAAGATTTCCTACTTTCTATTATAACGGGCAAGCGGTAATCCCAAGTATAAACCAATTCTTGCTTCTGAACTCAAGTACCTGGGTTGGGTTTTTGTGTAGGTTGTCTAAAGAGATTGACTGTGCCAAGATCCCCAATGTCATGAGCCTGCTTCTGAATAGAAACCTTAAAAAAACACAACATTCATCATAACTATAAACTAATGTATCGAGTAGTCTTGAAGAAATGTTATTGAAATCACTCAAAATAATTAAACAAGCCATCTGACACTGCAGTTATACTAACATCCTTTCAAACAGTTAATACATCATTTATACTTGAGAAATTCAAAAGCAGATTACAGTGTTTAAGAAAATACAACACAGAAGATTTTCTTAACTGAATGAATAATGCCAGTTAACCTTGTTAGTTGAATTGAATTCATTTTACAAGTTGGACAAGTAATACAAATCAAGTCATCTAAATGGGGATTACATTTACAACAACTACTTGCACCTTTTTAATGTAAGAAAACATCCCAAGGTGCTTCACAGGAGCATAAATTACATCAAATTGACACTGAGCCAAGGAAAGCAATAATAGGAAAGGATTGGTCAGAGGTAGTTTTTAAAGAGGGTCTTAGAGGAGAGAGAGGTGGACAGCCTTAGGGAGGGAATTCCAGAGCTTTGGGCCTAGATGACTGAAGGCCCAGCCGGCAATGATGGGGCGAAGGGAGTGGGGTATACACAAGAGGCTAGAGTTGGAGGGACACAGGGTTCTTGGGAGGGTTGTAGGCAATGTTGCCTCTAATTTTTTTTTGGGTGCATGGCCCCTTTATGCGCAGCCCATTCAAATTTCCACACGTGCGGTTTTTCCCATTTAAAAGTCAGTGAGCAGCCTGCGCAGAACCTCTAGACCCAGTAATTAACGGGAATATTGGTAGTAGGGTGGAGGAGGTTACAGAGATGGGGAGGGGAAAATGGACTTGGACATGATGGGGAGTTGAACACGAGGATGAGAATTTTAAATTGAGGCATTGGTGGACCAGGAGCCAATGTAGGGTATCGGGCACAGGGGCGATGGGTGAGAGTTAGAATACGGGCAACAGAGTTTTGGATGAGCTCATGTTTATGGAGGGGGGAAGTTGGGAGGTTGGCCAGGAGAGCAATGGAATAGCCGATTCTGGAGCTAACAGAGGCATGGATGGGGGTTTCAGCAGGAGATGAGCCGAGGCAGTGGCCAAGATGGACAATGTTAGGGAGGTAGAAGTAGGCAGTCTTTGTGATGGAGGGAGGGGGCTGGAAGCTCACCTCGGCGTTAAATAACACTGCGAACAGTCTGGCTCAGCGTCAGACAGAGGCCAGGGAGAGGGACAGAATTGGTGGCAAAGAAATGGAGCTGGTGGCGGGGACGGAGGACAAAGGTTTCAGTCTTCCCAATGGTTAATTGTAGGATATTGCAGCTCAACCAGGACTAGATGCTGCACAAGCAGTTTGTATTTACCTTAATATACGCTGATCCCTCCAGATCACTCGGAATCATTATGTCAAGAGGGCAATAATCATCTGGAATTTTCTTATCTGGATCCAGATCAGTATTCTTTAATACTTCAAATGTCCCGTGGTGAGGGAAGAGGGACCCTTTGGAAAAAAATAATTCAAGTTTAATAAAAGTGCTTTTAACCATCCTTCATAGGCATTTTATGACTTAAGTCAACATATTTTAGAATACATGCAAATGTAACCCCTCTATTCAAGAGAGGAGGGAGAGAGAAAACAAGGTCAGTTAGCCTGACATCAGTTGTCAGGAAAATGCTGGAATCCGTTATTAATGAAGTGGCAACAGGGCACTTAGAAAATCATAATGGCCCAGAAATTTGGGTCGGGGGCTTCCCGCGGGTGCAAGCCCCCAACCTGCACTTACCTTGCGCGCCGGCAGTTGGGCTCTGGGCTCCCGTGGAATTCCGCTCCGGGGCCTGCTCCAGCTCCCAGCGCGCTGTGCTTGCGTGTCCCAGGGGCGTAGTTAGTGCGATGCGTCCCCTGGGATCACGTGAGCCATGGGCAGCCAATCGGAGGAGGGAAAAGCCCATTCATAAGATTGACAGGAAGACCTGTCTAAACTTATGAATATACGGCCCCAAAATAACAGTAAACCTTCAAATAATTTTTTTTTTTTTTTTTTTTTTTAAATCACTTTTTAAATAAACTATAAATTACATTAAATAACTATTTTAAACAATAATTTAAATTTTTGAAAAAAATAATTTTATTAAAAAAAAGGCTAAAAATAAACTTACCTTGCTTTAAAGTATTTAAAAATAATAAACCTGTGGAAAAAATGTTTTAATTTTAGTTAATTGACCACTTACCTTTTAAAATGCAGGCCCTACGCCTGGTTTTTACATTTCTAAAATCTAAAGACTTACCCTCACGGAAAAACCTGTAAAAAAAACGTAAGTTCAACGCGCACGCATTCGACCTCTGAACCCCTTCGTTCAGATGAACGGAAGTGCCGGTTTCCCGCGCATGCAAGAAACCGGCACTTCCATCGGGTCCACGCGTGAGTACCCCGTGCGCACTCACGCGTTGGGACCCAAATTTCTGGGCCAATATGACTAGGCAGAGTCAACATGGTTTTATGAAAGGGAAATAGTGTTTAACAAATTTATTAGAGTTTTTTGAGAATGTAACTGGCAAGGGGAACCAGTGGATGTAGTATATTTGGATTTCCAAAAGGCATTCAATAAATTGCTACATAAAAGGTTGTTACACAAGATAAGGGCTCATGGGGTTGGAGGTAATATATTAGCATGGACAGAGAATTGGTTAACAGACAGAAAACAGAGTAGGGATAAGCGGGTCATTTTCAGGTGGGCAAGCTGCAACTTGTGGGGTGTCGCAAGGATCAGTGCTGGGCCTCAGCTATTTACAATTTATATTAATGATTTAGATGAAGGGACCAAGTACAATGTATCCAGGTTTGCTGATGATACAAAGCTAGGTGGGAAAGTAAGCGGTGAGGAGGACACAAAGAGCCTGCAAAAGGATATAAACAAGTTAAGTCAGTGGGCAATAAGGTGGCAGATGGAGTATAATGTGAAATGTGAGGGTATTCACATTGGTAGGAAGAACAGAAAAACAGAATTTTTTTGAATGGTGAGACTGCTGGTGTTGAGAGAGATTTAGGTGTCCTCGTACAAGAAACATGCAGGTACAGCAAGTAATTAGGAAGGCAAATGGCATGTCGGCCTTTATTGCAAGGGGGTTGGAGTACAACAGTAATGAAGTCTTGTTACAATTGTACAGGGCTTTGGTGAGACCACACCTGGAGTACTGTGCACAGTTTTGGTCTCCTTATCTAAAGGAGGATATACTTGCCTTAGAGGCAGTGCAATGAGGTTCACTAGATTGTTTCCTGGGATGAGAGGGTTGTCCTATGAGGAGAGATTGAGTAGATTGTTCCTATACTCTCTGAAGACTAGAAGAATGAGAGGTGATCTCATTGAAACAAGATTCTGAGGGGAATTGACAGGGTAGATGCCGAGAGGTTGTTTCCCCTGGCTGGAGAGTCTAGAACTAGGGAGCATAGTCTCAGGATATGGGGTCGGCCGTTTAAGACTGAGATTACATAGGATATACAGCACAGAAGCAGACTAGTCGGCCCAACCAGTCCATGCCAGCGTTTATGCTCCACTCGAGCCTCCTCCCACCTTTCCTGATCTAACTATTAGCATAACCCTCTATTCCCTTCTCCCTCATATGCTTATCAAGCCTCCCCATAAATGCATCTATACTATTCGCTTCAACCACTCCCACTACCATTGTGGTAGCGAGTTCCACATTTTCTGGGTAAAGAAGTTTCTTCTGAATTCCCTATTTGATTTCTTGGTGACTATCTTATATTGACAGCCTCTAGTTTTGCTTTTCCCCACAAGTAGAAACACTCTCTCGGTTTACTCTATCAAAACCTTTCATAATTTTAAAGACCTCGATTAGGTCACCCCTCAGCCTTCTCTTTCTGTTCATCCTTGTAAATCTTCTCTGCACCCTCTCCAGTGCCTCTATATCCTTTTCATAATATGGCGACCAGAATTTTACGTAGTACTCCAGGAGTGGTCTAACCAAGGTTCGATACAAGTTTAGCATAACTTCTCTACTTTTCAATACTATCCCTCTAGAAATAAGCCCTAGTGCTTGGTTTGCCTTTTTTATGGCCTTATTAACCTGCAACGCTACTTTTAGTGATTTGTGTATTAGTACTCGGAGATCCCTTTGCTCTCCTTTGCATTTTCATTCTTATTTTCCAAGTAATGTGATCTCCTTATTTTTATCAAAATATAATCTCACATTTATCTGCGTTGAAATTTATTTGCCAATTATATGCCCATTCTGTAAGTTTATTAATGTCAGTCATAACGGCACAGAAGAGGCCATTCGGCCCTAAAGTCCTTGCCAGCTCTCTGCAGTGCAATCCAGTAAGTCCCATTCCCCCGCTCTATCCCCGTAACCCTGCAAGTTTATTTCTCTCAAGTGTCTATCCAGTCTCCCCTTGAAAACATTGAGTGTCTCCGCTTCCACCACTTCCGTCGAGAGCGAGTTCCAGGTCCTCACCACTCGCTGCGTAAAAAAGTTTTTCCTCACATTCTCCCTGTATCTTTTGCCCAAAACCTTAAATCTGTGTCCCCTAGTCCTTGTACCATCAACTAGTGGGAACAGCCTTTCCCTGTCTAGCCTATCGAAACCTGACATAATCTTGTACACCTCTATCAAATCACCCCTCAACCTCCTTTGCTCTAATGAAAACAAATCCTGCTTCTCCAACCTGTCCTTGTAGCTAAGATCCCCCAATCTCCAGAACCATTCTGGTAAATCTCCTCTGCACCCTCTCAAGGGCCTTCACATCCTTCCTAAAGTGTGGTGACCAGAACTGGACACAATACTCCAGTTGCGGCCAAACCAGCGCTTTATAAAGGTTTAGCATAACTTCTCTACTTTTGTACTCAATACCTCTATTTATGAAGCCCAAGATCCCATATGCTTTGCTAACCACTCTCTCAATATGTCCCGCCACCCTCAGGGACCTATGCACATTAATTCCCAGGTCCCTCTGTCCCTGCACACTACATCTGTGCCATTAAGTGTATATTGCCTCTCCCTGTTCCTTCTGCCAAAATGCATCACCTCACACTTCTGTATTAAATTCCATCTGCCACTTGTCTGCCCATTCTGCTGGCCTTTCTATGTCCTGTTGCAGTCGATTGGTATCATCACAGTTTGACACCCCCCCCAAGTTTGGTGTCATCAGCAAATTTAGAAATTCTACTGCATTCCAATATTCAGGTCATTTATGTTTAACAAAAAAAGCAGTGGCCCCAGCACTGACCCTTGGGGAACACCACTGTCTACCATCCTCCAGTCTGAAAAATAGCCATTTACCACAACTTGCTGTTTTCTGTTCTTAAGCCAATTCCTTATCCAAGCTGCCACTGATCCACCTATTCCATTGGCCTCAATTTTGTTAACCAGCCTTCTATGTGGTACTTTGTCAAACACCTTCCTAAAACCCATGTAGACAACATCCACTGCATTCCCTTCATCAAAAAATTGAATTAGATTAGTCAAACACAATCTGCCTTTTACAAATCCGTGTTGGCTCTCCTTAATTAGCTTAAACCTCTCCAAGTGCCTGTTAATTTTTTCCTTGATTATTGTTTCTAAAACTTTTCCCACCACTGATGTTAAACTGACCAGCCTGTAGTTACTAAGATTGTCCTTACTCCCTTTCTTGAACAATGGTGTCACATTTGCCACTTTCCAATCCTCAGGCACCTCCCCCGCATCTAGGGAAGATTGGAAAATTATGGCAAGCGCTTCTGCTATCTCCTCCCCCAATTCCCTTAGCAATCTGGGATGCAAGCCATCTGGATCAGGCGACTTAGCCACTCTAAGCATACCCAGTCTTTCTAGTACATCCTGTCTATCAATTTTCACCCGTTCCATTGCTTCTACCTTTTCCACTTCTACCGATATTTTGTCAGCATCCACCTCCTTAGTAAACACCGATACAAAGTACTTGAGTATTCTAGCCTTGCCCTGCGCCTCTAAGCATATATCACCTCCTTTGTCCTGAATAGGTCCCACCCGCCTCTTACTACCCACTTACTCTTTACATGCCGGTAGAAGATTTTTGGGTTCCCTTTTATGTTAACTGCCATTCTACTCTCATATTCTCTCTTTGCCAATCTTATTTTCATCTTCACTTCCCCGCTCAACTTATTGTATTTGGTCTGGTTTTTCCTGTCAGTCTTTGGTTCCATTTTACCCTGGCTAGATCCTTTCACATCTCAGTGAAGTTAGCCCGATTCCAGTTTAGAAGTTCCACTCTAGATTGTTCCTTGCTCCTCTCCATTGCTAATCTAAATCTTATGATACGATGATCACTCGTACCCAAGTGTTCGCCCACAGACACTTGGTCGACCTGGTCCACCTCATTTCCTAGCACCAGATCCAGCAATGCCTCCTTCCTAGCTTGGCCTGCCTTCCTGTAATTTGTTGCAGTCCTCCTCAGTATTGACTATCCTCACCAATTTGATGTCATTCGCAAATTTAGAAATTGTGTTTTTGATTCAATTCAATTTTATTTGTCATATATGCAGCAAACGTGTGTACTGCACAATGAAAATGTTGATTATTACGGGTCCTCCCAACATTGGAATAAATATGGCATAGCAATGATAAAAATACTAATAGAAATACAGAAATAAAGTCTAAATCATTAATATAAATTGTGAACACTGGTCCCAGCACTGGTCCTTGTGGGACCCCACTTTCCACCTTCTGCCACTCTGAATAGCTACCCTTTACCCCTACTCTCTGCTTTCTGTCTTGAAGCCAGCTAGCTATCCATTCTGCTACTTGTCCCCGACTCGGTATTTTCTGTCCTTATTCATTAGTCTATTATGTAGCACCTTATTGTAGAAGACCTTTTGGAAATCTAGATAAGTTACATCTACTGCATTAACCTTGACTACACTCCCTGTTACCTCTTCAAAGAATTCAATGAGGTTGGTCAAGCAAGACTTTCCATTTTGAAATGCATGCTGACTATTCATATTTTTTGTTTCTAGATGTTCTTCTATTTTTTCCTTTAGTAGGGATTCCATTATTTTTCCTACCACCGATGCCAAGCTGACTGGTCTATAGTTACCTGGACATGTTCCATCTCCCTTCTTAAATATATGTATTACCTTAGCTATCCACTAGTCCTCTGGCACTACAGCTTTTTCTAACAAATTATTAAATATGTCTAATAGTGCCTCTGCTATCTTTCCTAGATTTTTTTAAATGTGCGGAAGTAATCCGTCCGGACCAAGGGTTTTATCCTATTTGAGTTTGATTAGTTTATTTAATATTTCTCCTCTTTTTATTTTAAATGTGGTTATATCATTTCTAATCTCATCTTCCGATGTCAGGTAATAGTCTACTATTGTGTTGATATATTTAACTTGTTAGGAATAACGAGAATGTTGGTTAAAAAGGAAAATTAATGTAAAATAGTGCGAAGGATAGTGAAATTATATTGAAATAATAAAATGAATTCAAGTAATTAGGAAATCAAACAACTGCATACTGGAAGATTGCTATATAAATGTGGAGGTTTATGAATAAAATTAATTAATATTAAAATGTATCGATACAAAAATGTAAATATTTAATAATACAGGTAGACTATCCTTTATCCAAAAACCTCGGGACCAGCCGTGTTTCGGTTTTCGGAGAATTTCGGATTTCGGAAGGTGGGTCGGCGGGGGGGGGGGGTCGTGCGCACGGCGTAAGTCGGCGGGGTCCGCGGGGGTCGGGGCCGGGGGGGGGTCCGCGGTCGGCCGTGCGCACGACTTACGCTGACGCTCAGCGTAAGTCAGTGGGGGTCGGGGTCTGCGGGGGGGGGGGGGGGGGGGGGGTCCGCGCGCACGACTTACCCTTTATCCGAACTTCCGAAACCGGAACCCTCTAAAAACCGAAGGTTTTTTCGTTCAGCGTAAAGTCGTGCGCACGACTTACACTGAACGAAAAAACCTTCGGTTTTTAGAGGGTTTCGGTTTTCGGAAGTTCGGATAAAGGGTAGTTTACCTGTACATATAAAGTACGGAACATAAGTTGTTTGGAGTATCTTGCATATGAATATCCTAAAAATATTTAAGAAAGTTTTATATTTGTGCAAGTGCCAGTTTCCGTGCTGGTTGAAATACAAGTGTTAAGTTGGATTTATGACAGTAGGACGAGTGTAGGTTGGGGAATTTGGCTCGAGTGGTCTGGAAGTATGAATCAATAAAAGTATTTTATTTATATATGGCAGGGGGAAAAAAAATCAGAGTGGAAGAATAAGAAATAAAATCAAATACCAGGAACTCACCACTTACCCGACAAATACCCTTACACACTCCCATCATACCCATCTCTCCATAATAGTCTATAGAGTAGATTTTCAGAATCCTCACATGGTGCAAGTTATGTGTGTGAACATCAGGAAATCATGTGCCGTGTCTGCAATTTATTGTCCATTAATATAAATTAGCCAGCACTTTCTGATACACACTTGTGGCGTGTGAGGTACCTCGTCACAAGCTAGGACTTTGACAGTTTACACTTGTGTTTTCTGGTATTTTACTCCTTTAGGCTTATTATTTCTTAGAATTATTGCACATCTCATAGTTCTGGTTTTGAAGAAAAGACAAATACCTTCCATATTGAATAGATGAATTATTTACATACTGAAATTCTGCATACCTGCACTTCTATAACTCAAGTCCCCAAGGATCTTGTCACCCACTTTTCTTAGCTTCCAGTGTTGCCGTAATCTGAGCAGCTCCGAGTTGAAGTCTCTTTGACGTTTATGCTCCTGGTTTTCAGCTACAGATTTATTCAATCTTTCTGCTCCTTTCAAAAGAATCTGAGCAGCTCCTGCTAAGGATTTCTTTTTCCCACACAGTTGCAAACCCTGATGGGAAAGCAGCAAAATAGGGCTACTGATGACATAGCAGTTAAGGGTGAGACAATATGCATCAAGGAGAAAAGCACTCATGCGAGAAATTGCCCTTAAAAAATTGATACCCTTTAAGGCCAGACCTTTCATGACGTTTAAAATGTTCAAATATTGTATAACTAAAAGACAACCAATTGAGATTAAAGGGGATAAGCATTTCAGAAAAGTTTTTAAATCACTTCGAGGAATGTACAGAAGAGAAAATGCTCTCAACGGAAAATACCGAACACTTTTACTATCTACAGATTTTTACCTCAACCATCAAAAATCTGATATCATACAATATATCTTTTTTTGTTGCAGAAGCTCATCTCACCTTTTATTATACAGTAAAGGTAGCAAATTGATACTTCACTGCCTGACTGGAAAACCACTTGTATTAATGTGACTTGGAGTCAAAAACTAAAATATAACTTTATTCAGTCAGGCAATTGCTGTCATTTTGCTGCATTGTAAAGTGTAAATACCTGTTTTGAAGGGGGTGGTTCCTGAGAGACAGGGTCTAAGGTCATATACTTTTTCTCCTTGAGGACATTCAGTACATCATAAAGCACACACATCTCTGTCAGTGTGCTTCTCAAGTTATTTCTGACTGCATCCCAAGGCCACAAGGAGGGCTGAAACTTCAGTATTTCTAAAAGTCACAAGAAAACAAACATATTCAAGAAAGCAAGAACTTGCATTTATATAGCACTTTTCACTAGCTCAGGATGTTCCAAGGTGCTTCAGTCAATTAAGTGCTTTTGAAGTGTAGTCACTGTTGTAATGTAGGAAACGCAGCAGCCAACTTGCGCACACAAGGTCCCACAAGCAACAATGAGATATATGACCATTTCAGCTGTTTCAGTGCTGCTGGTCAAGGGATAAATGTTTGCCAGGAAACCAAGAGCACTCCTCTGCTCTCTCCAAATAGTGCGGCGAGATTTTTCACATCAACCAGAGAGGGCAGATAGGACCTCAGTTTAACATTGCATTCGAAACACAGCACCTCTGACAGTGCAGCACTCCCATAGTACTGCACTGAATTGTCAGCTAGATTATGTGATCAAGTATTGAGTGGGGCTTGAACCCACGACCTTGTGTCTCACAGAGGTGGGAATATTACCACGGAGCCAAAACTGACACCTAATAAATGATCAAAGAATCATAGAATGCTTTAGCACAGAAAGAGAACAGGTGTGCTGCCTTATTTATACTATCACAGGCAACACTAATACAAAGAGGAGAACAAAGTTTTGAATTGAGAAATACTAAGGGGAAAAAAACATTAGTGGGAGTGGTATATAGACCTCCCAACAGTAATGTGGAGGTTGGGGATGGCATTAAAAGGGAAATTAAAGAAGCGTTCAATAAGGGCACAGCAGTCATTATGGGTGACTTTAATCTACATATAGATTGGGCTAACCAAATTAGTAACAATACTGTGGAGGAGGAATTCCTGGAGTGTTTACGGGATGGTTTCCTGGACCAATATGTCGAGGAACCAACCAGAGATCAGGCCATCTTAGACTGGGTATCATGTAACGAGAAAAGGATTAATTAGCAATCTTGTTGTACGAGGCCCCTTGGGTCGGAGCGATAATATGATCGAATTCTTCATTAAGATGGAGAATGAAGTAGTTGACTCAGAGACTAGGGTCCTGAATTTAAATAAAGGAAACTATGATGCTCTAAGGAGTGAGTTGGGTAAGATTGATTGGGGAATGGCACTCAAAGGGTTGATGGTGGATGGGCAATGGCAAACATTCAAAGACCAAATGGATGAACTACAGAATTTGTTCATCCCAGTTTGGCATAAAAATAAAACAAAAAAGGTGACTCAACCGTGGCTAACAAGGGAAATTAGGGATAGCATAAGATCCAAGGAGAGGGCATATAAATTGGCCAGAAAAAGCAATAATCCTGAGGATTGGGAGCAGTTTAGGATTCAACAAAGGAGGACAAAGGAATTAATTAGGAAGGGGAAAATAGAATGAGTAAGCTTGCAGGGAACATAAAAACTGACTGTAAAAGCTTTTATAGATATGTGAAGAGAAAAAGATTGGTGAAGTCAAGCGTAGGTCCCTTGCAGTCAGAATCAGGGGAATTTATAATGGGAAACAAAGAAATGGCAGACCAACTAAATTCATACTTTGGTTCTGTCTTCACAAAGGAGGACACAAATAACCTCCCAGAGATGCCGGGGAACATAGGGTCTGATGAAAGGGTGGAACTGAAAGAAATCAGTATTTGTAGGGAAATGGTGTTAGGAAAATTGATAGGACTGAAGGCCGATAAATCCCCAGGGCCTGATAATCTACATCCCAGGGTACTTAAGGAAGTGGCCCTAGAAATAGTAGATGGATTGCTGGTCATCTTCCAGAACTCGATAGACTCTGGAACAGTACCCATGGATTGGAGGGTAGCTAATGTTACCCCACTATTCAAAAAAGGTGGTGGAGAAAAAGCGGGGAATTAGAGACCAGTAAGCTTGACATCGGTAGTGGGGAAAATGCTGGAGTCCATTATTATAAAAGATGTAATAGCAGAGCACTTGGAAAGCAGTGACCGATCGGACAAAGTCAACACAGATTTACAAAAGGTAAATCATGCTTGACTAATCTACTGGAATTTTTTGAGGATGTAACTGGTAAAATAGATAAGGGAGAACCAGTGGATGTGGTGTATTTGGACTTTCAGAAGGCTTTCGATAAGGTCCCGCATAAGAGATTAGCGTGCAAAATTAAGGCACGTGGGATTGGGGGCAAGGTATTGACTTGGATAGAGAACTGGTTGGCGGACAGAAAGCAAAGAGTTGGAATAAACGGGTCGTTTTCTGAGTGGCAGGCATTGACTAGTGGGGTACCGCAAGGATCGGTCCTAGGACCCCAGCTGTTCATAATACATATATATATTAATGATCTGGACGAGGGAATTGGATGTAATATCTCCAAATTTGCAGACAACACAAAGCTGGGTGGGAGGGCATGCTGTGAGGAGGATGTCATGAAACTCCAGTACGATTTGGACAGGTTGGGTGATTGGGCAGAAACATGGCAAATGCAGTATAATGTGGATAAATGTGAGGTTATCCACTTTGGTGGCAAAAACAGGAAGGCAGATTATTATTTGAATGGCAATAGATTGGGAGAAGGGGAAGTGCAAAGAGACCTGGGTGTTCTTGTGCACCAGTCGCTGAAGGTAAGCATGCAGGTGCAGCAGGCGGTTAAGAAGGCAAATGGTATGTTGGCCTTCGTAGCAAGAGGGTTCGAGGACAGGAACAAGGATGTCTTGCTGCAGTTCTGCAGGGCCTTGGTGAGACCGCACCTTGAGTATTGTGTGCAGTTTTGGTCGCCTTATCTGAGGAAGGACGTTCTTGCCATGGAAGGAGTGCAGCGAAGATTCACCAGGCTGATACCTGGGATGGCAGGAATGACATATGAGGAGAGATTGTGTCGATTGGGCTTATACTCACTGGAGTTTAGAAGATTGAGAGGGGATCTCATCGAAACCTATAAAATTCTGTCAGGCCTGGACAGACTAGATGCAGGAAGGATGTTTCTGATGGCCGGAGAGTCCAGAACCAGGGGTCATAGTCTAAGGATAAGGCGTAAGCCATTTAGGACTGAAATGAGGAGGAATTTCTTCACCCAGAGAGTGGTGAACCTGTGGAATTCTCTGCCACAGAGGGCGGTGGAGGCCAGTTCATTAAATATATTCAAGGAGGAGTTAGATATATTTCTTAAGGCTAAAGGGATCAAGGGATATGGGGAGAAGGCAGGGACAGGGTACTGAATTTGGATGATCAGCCATGATCTCATTGAATGGCAGAGCAGGCTCAAAGGGCCGAATGGCCTACTCCTGCTCCTATGTTTCTATGTTTCTGCAGCTGAATGATGTGTTTCCCTACAGGCCGAGTTGCTGCCAAGTCTCGGGCACAGCACGAACTGAATGAAATAAGCGCAAAATCAAAGAGACAGAGTTACCGTAACTGCAAAGCCCGCAGACAACCGTAACCCCACAGAGAGCGGAATTCCTCTCCCAAACTCTCCCAGTCCCCTTCGCTCCCCACCCCAGTCCCTTCCCCTTCCCTTCTCCCCCCCCAACCCAGTCCTTTTCCTCTTTGCCACCTGGTCTCTTTGCCCCCAGTCCCTTTCCTCTTCGCGCCCCCACCCCAGATCCCTTTCCCTCTTCTCTCCCGCCCCCCCAGATCCCTTTCCTCTTCTCACTCCACCCCACTCACCTCCCCAGGTCCTACCCCCCCCCAGTCTCAACCCCTCCCCAGGTCTTCCCCCCCCCACACACACCCCTCACCCCGTCCTCCCCCTCACCCCCCACGGTCCTTGACCCCCCTCACCCCCCACGGTCCTTGCCTCCCCCCCCACCACCCCCTCCCCCCAGGTCCTTCCCCCTCACCCCCGCCCCCCGGCAGTTCCTTCCCCTCAACACCCCCCCCCGGCAGTTCCTTCCCCTCAACACCCCCCCCCCCGGCAGTTCCTTCCCCTCAACACCCCCCCCCCCGGCAGTTCCTTCCCCTCAACACCCCCCCCCCCCGGCAGTTCCTTCCCCTCAACACCCCCCCCCCGGCAGTTCCTTCCCCTCAACACCCCCCCCCCCGGCAGTTCCTTCCCCTCAGCACCCCCCCCCCCGGCAGTTCCTTCCCCTCAGCACCCCCCCCCCCGGCAATTCCTTCCCCTCAGCCCCCCCCCCGGCAGTTCCTTCCCCTCAACACCCCCCCCCCCCGGCAGTTCCTTCCCCTCAACCCCCCCCCCGGCAGTTCCTTCCCCTCAACCCCCCCCCCGGCAGTTCCTTCCCCTCAACCCCCCCCCCGGCAGTTCCTTCCCCTCAACCCCCCCGGCAGTTCCTTCCCCTCAACCCCCGCCCCTGCAGTTCCTCCCCCAGGCTCACTCACTCACCCTCCTCCTCGTCGTCGCTGTCCTGTTGCCCCCACTCCTCCCCGACCTGAGCCCCGGCCTCCTGCTCCTCGCCCTCCGAGTCGCTCCGGTTGAAGTCGATTTTCTGCGCCAGTTTGGCCAGATTCTCCGACATAGAAAGCGGCTGCACATAGGCCTCCGTCCCATCTAGAGCCACCTCCTGCACCTGGTTCTCACAGGCCGCCTCGATGCTGATGGTGACTGGTGGACCGGCCGCCATCTCTGCACCGCCAGGCAGCGCCTGCGCACCATCCACAAGCGGCTCTCCCCGTGACGTCACTAAAGCCCAGCCTGAACCCACCTCATTAACGTGAAAGACAACAAAGCCCCCAGTCAGCATCTGCAAGACATCCAGTTGTAGGCTACATCAGGAGAGCCTATTTTTAAAAAGCCGATGGAGTCACAGTATTATGCCAAATGACACTAAACATTCTATAAGTAGCCATATAGATTTGGGAGACTGTCACTAATTACATATCAGATAATCCACACTAAAATTTACATTCCCCTAAATTTAAAACACCATTCTCCAGTTTGGGTCGCTCAGGCAATTGGCATCCTGCAGTGCTGACCTGTTACGGAAAGCTTCAGGCCAACCAGTGGATACTGTATTCTGTGGTCACCTAAGATGGGCAAGCAGTATGGAGATCAGACCCAGCAATGCCACACATCGTGGCCTACATATGGCAGTTTCCGCCAGCCCTAGGAGCAGACCCACCAAGGGGTCCTCCAACTTGCTCACCCATGCACTGGGAGACCAATGACGAGCACTATGGCAGAAAATTGCAGCCAAAAATTGAGAAGCAGCCCCTTCAAATAATGAAATAGATGCTGCAACCTCAAACATAGAAACATAGAAGATAGGAGCAGGAGTAGGCCATTCGCCCCCTCAAGCCTGCTCCGCCATTCAATGAGATCATGGCTGATCATCCAAATTCAGTACCCTGTCCCTGCCTTCTCTCCATATCTCTTGATCCCTTTAGCCTTAAGAAATATATCCAACTCCTTCTTGAATATATTTAATGAATTGGTCTCTACTGCCTTCTGTGGTAGAGAATTCCACAGGTTCACCACTCTCTGGGTGAAGAAATTCCTCCTCATCTCTGTCCTAAATGGCTTACCCCTTATCCTTAGACTGTGACCCCTGGTTCTGGACTCCCCGACCAACGGGAACATCCTTCCTGCATCTAGTCTGTCCAGTCCTGTTAGAATTTTATAAGTTTCAATGAGAGCCCCTCTCATTCTTCTAAACTCCAGCGAGTATAAGCCCAATCGACCCAATCTCTCCTCATACGTCATTCCTGCCATCCCAGGTATCAGCCTGGTGAATCTTCGCTGCACTCCCTCCATGGCAAGAACATCCTTCCTCAGATAAGGCGACCAAAACTGCATACAATACTCAAGATGTGGTCTCACCAAGGCCCTGTACAACTGCAGCAAGACATCCTTGTTCCTGTACTCAAACCCTCTCGCTACGAAGGCCAACATACCATTTGCCTTCTTAACCGCCTGCTGCACCTGCATGCTTACCATCAGCGACTGGTACACAAGGACACCCAGGTCTCGTTGCACTTCCCCTTCTCCCAATCTATTGCCATTCAGATAATAATGGCCCAGAAATTCGTGTCGGGGGCTTCCCGCGGGTGCAAGCCCCCGACCTACACTTACCTAGCGCGCCGGCAGTTGAGGCCTGGGCCTGCGTGCATTTGCTCCCTGTGGCCCGGTCCAGCTCCCAGCGCGCTGTGCTTGCGTGATCCAGCGGCGTAGTTAGTGCGATGCGTCGGCTGGGATCACGTGAGCACTGGGCAACCAATCGGAGGAGGGAAAAGTCCATTCATGAGTTTGACAGAAAGACCTGTCAAACTCATGAAAACTCCGGGCGCCCAAAGCAGTACTTAACCTTAAAATAAATTTGAAAAAAAATCACACTATTTAAATCAACTATAAATAACATTAAATAACTATTTTAAACAATAATTTAAATTTTTGAAAAAAATAATTTTATAAAAAATCGGGGCTAAAAATACACTTACCTTACTGTAAAGTATTTAAAAATAATAAACCTGTGGAAAAAATGTTCTAATTTTAATTAATTGACCACTTACCTTTTAAAATGAAGTCCTTACGTCTGGTTTTTTAATGTGTAAAATGTAGAGGCCTTCACGCACGGGCAAACCTTTAAAAAAAGAGGAAGTTCAACGCACACACACAGACTCCTGCGCGCACGCGTTCGACCTCTGAACCCCTTTGTTCAGAGGATCGGAAATGCCGGTTTCCCGCGCATGCGTAGTGCATGCAAGAAACCGGCACTTCCATCGGGTCCACGCGTGAGTACTCCGTCCGTACTCACGCGTTGGGACCCGAATTTCTGGGCCAACCTGCCTTCCTGTTTTTGACACCAAAGTGGATAACCTCGCATTTATCCACGTTATATTGCATCTGCCCAATCACCCAACCTGTCCAAATCATACTGGAGTTTCTCGGCATCCTCCTCACAGCACACACAGTCACCCAGCTTTGTGTCGTCTGCAAACTTGGAGATATTACATCTAGTTCCCTCGTCTAGATCATTAATATATATTGTGAATAGCTGGGGTCCAAGGACCGATCCCTGCGGTACCCCACTAGTCACTGCCTGCCACTCGGAAAAAGACCCGTTTATTCCAACTCTTTGCTTTCTGTCTGCCAACCAGTTTTCTATCCAAGTCAATACCTTGCCCCCAATCCCATGTGCTTTAACTTTACAAGCTAATCCCTTATGCGGGCCCTTATCGAAAGCCTTTTGAAAGTCCAAATACACCACATCCACTGGTTCTCCCTTATCTATTTTACCAGTTACATCCTCAAAAAATTCCAGTAGATTAGTCAAGCACGATTTACCTTTTGTAAATCCATGTTGACTTTGTCCGATCCTATCACTGTTTTCCAGCTGCTCTGCTATTACATCCTTTATAATGGACTCTAGCATTTTCCCCACAAGCAGGTGACCAGGATGTTTGTGCATTTTCTCAAATAATGGTTGGAAGCCACCACGCTATGCCATATGCTACACCCCGTGGGCTCAGGTCCCAGGAAGGATTCCCAACCACAGAGCCTTCCACTGGGAATGCTTACCCACGTCAGGTGGCAGAACCTTCTGCCAAAAACTAGCCTGATGGAAAATGAAGGTGAGGAAGTGAAGAGTATGCAACAGCAGGAATTCCTTCCATACAACATGGAATAGTACAGAGTAAAACAGAGGTATTCAACAGGGCTTTTGAGGTCTTGTGCAGGTCTGTCTGAATGGAGGTGAAATGAAATAGAACCACTTTATACACCTCAAGACACCCAACAGTCAAGGCCATTTGCAAATTTGATTTTCAGGAGGTCGTTGGGAATACATCCAGTGAATGCATCTAGTGACATCCAGCCAGAATCGTCACTAGCCAGTATGGCTCTAACTCTTGTGAATATTGCAGTAAAGGCTCATCTTCCCCCACAATAATCAAGGAAAAAATTAACAGGCACTTGGAGAGGTTTAAGCTAATTAAGGAGAGCCAACACGGATTTGTAAAAGGCAGATAATGTTTGACTAATCTAGTTGAATTTTTTGATGAAGTAACAGAGAGAATTGATGAAGGGAATGCAATGGATGTTGTCTACATGGATTTTGGAATAGGTGAGTCAGTGGCAGCTTGGATAAGGAATTGGCTTAAGGACAGAAAACTGCGAGTTGTGGTAAATGGCTGTTTTTCAGACTGGAGGATGGTAGACAGTGGTGTTCCCCAAGGGTCAGTGTTGGGCCAACTGCTTTTTTTGATATATAAAAATGACCTGGATATTAGAATACAGAGTAGAATTTCTAAATTTGCCGATGACACCAAACTTAGGGGTGTAGCAAACAGTGATGATGATACCAATCGACTGCAACAGGACATAGAAAGACTAGCAGAATGGGCAGACAAATGGCAGATGGAATTTAATACACAGAAGTGTGAGGTGATGCATTTTGGCAGAAGGAACAGGGAGAGGCAATATACACTTAATGGCACAGATTTAGAGTGTGCAGGGACAGAGGGACCTGGGTGTTAATGTGCATAGGTCCCTGAAGGTGGTGGGACATATTGAGAGAGTGGTTAACAAAGCATATGGGACCTTGGGCTTCATAAATAGAGGTAGAGTACAAAAGTAGAGAGGTTATGCTGGTTCAGCCACAACTGGAGTATTGCGTCCAGTTCTGGTCACCACACTTTAGGAAGGGTGTGAAGGCCCTTGAGAGGGTGCAGAGGAGATTTACCAGAATGGTTCTGGGGATGGGGCATCTTAGCTACAAGGACAGGTTGGAGAAGCTGGATTTGTTTTCATTAGAGCAAATGTGGTTGAGGGGTGATTTGATAGAGGTGTACAAGATTATGACGGGCTTGGATAGGCTAGACGGGGAAAGGCTGTTCCCACTAGTTGATGGTACAAGGACTAGGGGACACAGATTTAAGGTATTGGGCAAGAGATACAGGGGGGACGTGAGGAAAAACTTTTTTACGCAGCGAGTGGTGATGACCTGGAATTCACTGCCGACGGAAGTGGTGGAAGCAGAGACACTCAGGCCTAGAAATTCAGTATTGCCACATTTGGGGCGCTACAGCCGGGCGTTCGCTAAATTTAGCACCCGGCGCAACTTAGCGCCACCTTCGCCAAAATTGAGTTGTATCGCCCCAAGAGGTTGCTGCTGCGCTAAAGCAGGCGGTGCACGACTATCATAAGGCGCTAAGCCGGCGGGCCGAGGCGCTACCACCGAGGGCGGGCACAGCGCAGGTGCGGCGAGTTATCGATTGCAGGCAGACATGCTGGCGCCGGTCTGCTCTTAAAGGGGGAGGTTCGATTTGGTTTGCAGCCACGCCCTGCACACTGGAGCCCTGATTCTAGGCCTGGACAGACCTGCTTCGACAACGCTACACCCAGGACAATGGAGAAGGCTAGGGAGCGAGCGCAGCGCTTCAGTGAGGGTGCCCTGAAGGTCCTGGTTGGTGCAGTGGAGCGCAGGCGATCTATCCTCTTTCCTGACAGTGGCAGGAGGCCGCTGCCCAGCGAATATAGAAAAGCTTGGAGGGAGGTGGCACACAGAGTGACCTCCAGCAGCATGGTCCCCAGGACACCAACGCAATGTAGAAAGAAGTTCAACGACCTCACTCGGGTTGTCAGGGCGAGTACCCTTTCCAGTATCCTCTTCATTCCTGCATGTGCACCTCACTTTATGGCCAAAGGGTCCTGAAAGCCCCAATGCCCAGCCCTCATCCAACACCTATGGGACTTTCATGAAAATCACATGCACAATCACCACTTTACACACTGTCAGGGCTATTCGACCATGGGAGGCAGCGCAGGCAAGATGAGGGCTTGACACTGTCAGGGCTATTCGACCATGGGAGGCAGTGCAGGCAAGATGAGGGCTTGACACTGTCAGGGCTATTCGACCATGGGAGGCAGTGCAGGCAAGATGAGGGCTTGACACTGTCAGGGCTATTTGACCATGGGAGGCAGTGCAGGCAAGATCAGGGCTTCACACTGCACTCAGAGCCCATCCTTTCTCTTGCAGTGCAAGCTGGCCCACAATAGGAGGCAGCAGCAACGGACCGGGGGAGGCCGTGCTGAACTTAAAGACCTCAGCGACCTGGAGCGGCGAGTGGAGTGGATCATGGTAGGCCGGCTGATTGGCCCCGTCGCCACTGGAGATGCCGACCCCGTTTTGGACAGCAATGGTAAGGTCATCACCTTTTTGACCTCTCTCTTTCCACTTGTACCTCATACCAGCATCCTTTGTCACTCTCGAAGCCAATGCAGTGCATAGCAGCACTCATGCCTCCCTCGCTGCCGCCCTGTCCTCACTCTAAAGCAACTCTTGTGCGTCCCTGCTTTCAGATGCTGATTCACCAGGCGAGGAGGCGGGCCCTCAAGCTGGCACTGTGAGTGAATCGGAAGGCGAGGAGGAGGAAGAGGAAGCCGGACCATCAGTGCCACCCTCAGCCGAGGCAGCCCATGGCCATGATGGGGACACGTCTTCCCTGGAGGGGAGCAGGGGGGAAGGGTCTGAGGAGGGTGAAGCTCCGGGGCCCAGCGGGCTGCAGCAATGCGGGAGGGGTAGGGAAGCTTGGCGGCCTTCTCCCCAGAGGGTGAGTGTGGCCTCCAGTCCTGCTACAGTGAGCGCAGAGGAGCCCAAGCAGAGTTGGAGCAGTCAGCAGCCGGGCCCTCCAGGCCCAGAGCTGGTCCAGGCTGTCCCCCAAGGGCATCTGCCGACTCACTATCTGACCCTCAGCAGCCTTCCCCCAGCCTTGCTGCAGCCACTGGGGTCCCATTGCGAAGGAGCTGCAGGGCGGGAAGGGGCTAACCCCGTAAGCGAGGCAGATCACCCTCGCAGGCCAAAATGTAGGAGGTGTGGCAAAATGTTGTGTTCGTTTTTCTGAAGGCCGAGGATGTTGTGTTTGTTTTTTATGAAGGCCAACAATGTTGTGTTTGTTTTTTATGAAGGCCGACGATGTTGTTTTTGTTTTTTATGAAGGCCGAGGATCATGGTCATTTTTGTTTTACTGTTTTGTTCATTGTCTCCAGGTTGTGAGAGCCAGTTATGTGTCTGACTGTTTTTTGGGGGGTTTCTCTGTATTTGTTTGTCATGCGGGAAGGGCCCAGAGTTTGTTAAATAAAAAATTGTCTTTATTCAGATTGTGCATGTTTGCACTTTGGACTATTTGTTGCCTTGACTGCCTCAGGGTTTGCGGAGCGGCTCCATTCATGTTCTTTCAATGGCACAAGCCATTTCCTCAGAGGGGGCCTAGAACCGACTTGCAATAAGCCGCCGACGGACGGCCCTTGAACCTTGTGCCTCCCTCCCGTCTTGGTGCTCCTCCTCCTCCTCTGGTGGTGCTCCAATGTCTGCTGGCAGTGGCTGAGTCCTGAGGATAGCCAGGTTGTGCAGCATGCAGCACACTACAACGAAATGGGAGACTCGCTCAGGCGAGTACTGTAGGGCTCCCCCGGAATGGTCCAGACAGCGGAACCGTTGCTTCAGCATGCCGATTGTGTGCTCAATGATGTTCCTGGTCGCTTGATGGCTGTCATTGTATCGTTCTTCAGCAGGGGTGGTGGGCGCACGGAGCGGGGTCATCAGCCAGGTGCACAAAGGATAGCCCTTGTCCCCAAGAAGCCAGCCTCCTGGGTGAGTTGGGGCATCGAAAAAGTCTGCCACTGAAGTCTGGCGCAGGATGAAGGCGTTATGGCTGCTGCCTGGAAAGCGGGCATTGACAGCTAGTATGAGCTGCCTGTGGTCACACACCAACTGCACGTTCAGCGAATGGTACCCCTTCCGGTTGCAGTAATCCTCGGCATTCTCTAGAGGCGTCCGCAAAGCCACATGCATGCAGTCAATGGCGCTCTGCTCCATGGGGAAGCCCGCTATTCTTGCAAATCCCATTGCACGCTCTTGCTGCTTGTCTAGGGTCATGGGGAAGGAAATGTACTGACGTCTCCTTCTGAAGAGGGCATTCGTGACCTGGCGGATGCAGCAATGCACCGCAAACTGGGAGACATTGGCAATGTTCCCAGTAGCGGATTGGAAGAGCCGGTCACATAGAAGTTGAGAGCCACTGTCACCTTCACTGCCACTGACAGAGACGTCCTGCTCCTCAGCTGAGACTGCAGATCTCTCTGAAGCAGGTGGCAGATCTCAGTGACCACCTCCCTTCTGAATCGAAGCCCCCGAATGCACTGCTCCTCAGACATGTTGAGGTAGGAGAAGTGCTGGCGGTATACCCTGGGAGGGTAAGGCCTCCTGTGCCGACGCCTGTTGGCCCTTCTCCGTCTGGCCATGATTGGCACTCTCTCTCGGCGTCTCTGAGCCCTTTCAATGCAATGCAGAAACCCAACGTTTCCACCCATTGCAGCCCCCATTATATGTGGCCACTCAAGGCTATGGCACTGAAAAATCTATCCAACTGCAAAGCTCTGGCCTGAAGCCAGAAGTACCTGTGCAAGCGCTGAGTCAAAGCAGAAAGCGCTCTCCCTTTGTCTCTTTCCAAATCTCTCTCTCACACAGAAGGAGTGGTTCAAAATGGCTACCACAAAGAATGCAGGAAGAATCCCCTTTAAATAGCACCCCCCCAGCCCCACAGCGACTGGGAACCGTTCCACTCAACCAGTCGCCGCGAGCACCAGGCGGAAAGAAGGGGGGCGCCACTGAAGTTACGGTTTGGGGCGCACCAAGGGCGTTGCACCATGAAATGACGTCATGATCTGCGCATGCAGCTGAGTGGGCGTTGCGGTTTTGCGCCGCTGCTAAATCTTCACTCAAGTTCGCGAGAGGCACAGATCACGCCGCGCCCGGGCGCTAGCCGCTTCGCGCCCCACTTATCGCCCTCTTAAGGTGCTAGCGGCTGGCGCTACCACCTGAATTTCTAGGCCTCGATGTTTTCAAGGGGAGACTGGATAGGCACTTGAAGGAAATAAACGTGTAGGGCTACGGGGATAGAGCGGGGGAATGGGACTGACTGGATTGCTCTACAGAGAGCCAGCATGGACTCAATGGGCCGAGTGGCCTCCTTCTGTGCTGCTATGACTCTACCCTTCCCTCCTCTCGTGCCAGTACATGGCATGGATATGTAGAGGATCCAGTGCAGCGGTTCTATGAATATCGCTGCCTTCTAAGTCACAAGAAAGCCTCAAATGGAAACAACCGGGCTCTAGAATGACAGCAGATCCAAATTGAAGACAGCCAGCTCAGGTGAGGAAATCTTTATGTCAAAGAGCTGCCTGTCATAATTCATGCCCACAGCTAGAAAACAAAAGATGTCACCAGTATACACTACTTGGGAGGATTCTCAACATAACGGTATCTCATAGGGTCTGAAGGCAGAAAGTCACTAACTGTATACGCAGGCATGGCAGTAACTCAGGCACTCATTATGTTCTTTTGTCCCAGAAGACATAAATCAATTGCTCCAGAAACTTATTGACACAGAAGGTGTAGTGATCAATAACATGTCATTCTGTGGTGGACACTAGGTGGAGCAGTAGAGCTGTATGTATAAGACTACACTACCCATGAGGCTAGGCTACCCACAAGGCAGCAGTCAAGATGGAAGCCTCTACAAGATGCTGTACCTAGTCCACATGGCTCAATAAAGTAACTAGCAAAAGCTAGCTGTGTTCATAATAAGAATGTCTAGTTATTAATGAACATAACAGAAGGGTCAAAATGATCAGCCAGTATCATAACATGGCAGTCACCAGCTGGTTGATGACAAGGACTGTTGCCCTGTAGGAAGCATTTGGAACATTCCTTGCAGCATCTTGAGACATGCAGACTTTTGTCTGCAACTTGGTCCAGTTGGTCATCCAGACATCCTCAGCATGGCTCAGGTAGACGCCCAGGTATAGGAAGTAAAAGGTGCTCCAGCTGAATGCATCAGATCTCCTCTCGTAAGGAGTCTACCTGCCGCTGACCCACCAAAATTCCAGAGCACTTATCCCAGTTGATCTTTGCAAGCTGCTCGTTGGCATGCACACATCTTCCACAAGTCAACACAATCCCCCATCATAAGGAGCATACCATCAGCATAAGACGAGATGATGACCTCCATGCCCAGTGAGGCAGGAGAGCTTCTGCTATAAAGAGACTCTTCGGCTTGACCAAGTCTGCGCCATTTTTAATAAAAGGATTTTGTCCTACACGTTAATTTATCTTGTTTCAGTTACTACCTCATCTGCTGCTCACTTTCAACATTTATTTCAGATTTCCAGCATTTTCTTAAACAATGCACAGTGGCATAGTGGTTAGCACTGTTGCCTCACAGCGCCAGGGACCCGGGTTCGAATCCGGCCTCGGGTGACTGTCTGTGTGGAGTTTGCACATTCTCCCCGTGTTTGCGTGGGTTTCCTCCGGGTGCTCCGGTTTCCTCCCACAGTCCAAAGATGTGCGGGTTAGGTTGATTGGCTATGATAAATTAACCCTTAGTGTTAGGGGGATTAAATACGTGGGGTTACGGGGATAGGGTGGGATATGTGTTGGTGTAGGGGTTGCGGGGATCGGGTGGGATATGTGTCGGTGCAGGCTCGATGGGCCGAAATGGCCTCTATCTGCACTGTGGGGTTTCTGTGATTCTGTGAAAATAAATATTTGGATGAACAAAAAACTGCAGAAGCTAGAAATCTGAAACAAAAACAAACATTGACATTTCAACTTGTGAATCCTTCAGGGAAGGAGGCTGGTCAAGGGAATTATCCAGCATAGTGGAGGGAGGTCGTATTTGTATGAAAGATCCCCTGGAGGGTTACTCAGCGTCACAAGAAATTTAATGATCTGATCAAGGCAAGAAAAGTCAGCCACACCTTCCAAGAATGCACTGTACTAACCACTTACAATCACCTCTCCCCTCAGTGCTTAAATGCTTCAAGATCTTACCATTTATGTCCAGGAAGTTCCTCAAGGCCCCTTACACCACCAACCTTCACCTTCAAGTGCTCCTTCACTCAGAGCCTTGCGTGCATGGATTCCACAGAAAGCTTTACATGAAATATTTTTGCTTGTTTCACACACCTGTCATCACCCATTATAGTCTGCATACTGACACCTGGGTTCGACTGCACTTCATGTCACGCAGCCGCTGAATGTCAGATTGCAAGAAAAAATGATCAGCAAAAATCTCCTTGGACCACTGCTAGCAGCCTTTCCAGCACTACATTGCAAATACCATCATTCACACTCTCCCTGCCATGTATCAGTCCATAGCTATGCACCTGAGGGGCAGCAAACAAGTGAGCCAGAGTGTAGTGTATGTACCTTTAAGACAGAACTACTTTTACAGCTCCTGTATACTGTAGTACCGGCAGTGACCACACCTGTATATAAGCCTTGCACATGCCTCTGTACCCCCAGTCTTGAGACTACCCTCCTCCAGTAAATACCTGTTGATTGTTAAGTTACAGCATCCGTGTGGTTATTGAAAAACATCATACTCTCAGAATCACGGATCTAACAGTGGCGACGAGTGTCGATTCGAATCTACCTGCAACTCTGCATTTCCCTTCGAGGATTCGCTCCGGGAGGGCAGTGGAAGAAAGTCGAGGCCAGAAACAAGGGCGTCGACCACGAGCAACCGCCCAGTTGTCCGGCAGAGAGTGAACATCGCAGGGGAGGCTGTGGAGAGCCGGGCTTGGTTCCCCAACCACGACGATCAGCAAGAGACTGACGACAGGTACAGTGCAGACCCTTCCCGGACAGCGGCGGTTG
This sequence comes from Somniosus microcephalus, assembly GCF_052327205.1. Classification (NCBI taxonomy): domain Eukaryota; kingdom Metazoa; phylum Chordata; class Chondrichthyes; order Squaliformes; family Somniosidae; genus Somniosus; species Somniosus microcephalus. Next base: position 122,917,071 of record NC_140996.1, read on the forward strand.
GAGCCGACCGACGGCGGAGACAAAGCCGAGCAGCGTTGATGGGGTAAGACAGAGGGTGAAGTGCACAGGGCGCAGCCGGGGGTTGAAAATTGAGCGGCGTCGAGAAAAAAAAAAAAAGAGAGAGGGTAAAGCAACAGCCGGGTTCAGGACCGAGCGGCGGAAACGGAAAAAAAAAACGCGCAGAGCATGGCCAGGGCTCAAGGGCTGAACAGGGCGAGCGCAGGAAGGAAGGAAAGCGCGGGAGATGCCATTTTGTGCCAGCGGAGAAGGGGAAGCGCGGGAGACGCCATTTTTGACAGTTAAATCACACCCAGGGATGCTGAAGAGTGGCAGTATCTCTACGTTCAACAATGAAGTTGAAGATTGGGCGACATATGTGGAACGTATTGAGGAGTACTGCAGGGCGAATGAAGTGCCAGATGCTAGGAAAGCACTGGTTTTGTTAAATTCCATGGGTGCAAAAACTTATGGGTTACTGCGAAACCTAATAACCCCAGAGAAGCCGGTGAGCAAGAATTTCGAAAGCATAGTAGAAATCCTACAGGACCACTTAAACCCCACACCGCTGCTGATAGCAGAACGATTTAAGTTCCATAAAAGGAACCAACACAAAGACGAAAGCAATGCTGAGTACCTAACAGAACTGCACAAGCTATCGAAACACTGCCAGTTTGGAGCGGGACTAGCAGATACGTTAAGGGACAAGTTTGTGTGTGGGCTGCAAAGTGAAGGAACCCAGAAACAGCTTCTATCAGAAAAGGATCTTACGCTGGACAAGGCTTTCAGTATGGCAGTATCACACGAAGCAGCCGCAAGGGGCGCTGCAGAGATACAACGGAGACCGCAAGAATATGGCACCAATGAAATGTCCTATGGAACAGGGAAGTGCTATCGCTGCGGCAGAACAACACATGACCAGAAGGATTGTTGGTTCAAGGACCAAGTGTGCAGACAGTGTGGAAAAGCAGGACACATAGCAAGAGTCTGCAGGTCTGGGAAGAAAACCAACAGTAAGAAATCTCCACAGGAGAAGTACAAAAAGGTATACCAGGTGATGGACAGTAGTTCAGACGAACAGAAAAGTGACACAGACTCCGGAAGCAAGGAGCTGGGTTGTCTGAAACTACATAAGGTAACCAAAATGGAGGATCACCAGACTATCTGGGTTACACTCAAGATAGACGGAGTCCAAGTGAAAATGGAATTGGACACAAGATCAGCCCTAACAGTCATAAACCAAAGGGACTATAAGCGGCTATTTTCCCATATACCCTTGAAAGCTACAGAGATTGTCTTGAAGACGTACACGGGGCAAAAAGTCTACCCCAAAGGAAAAATAAGGGTGAAAGTGATATATAAAGGCCAGGAAATACCTAAAATGGATATATATGTATTGCCAGATGGAGGACCACCACTGCTAGGACGTGAATGGATCCGGAAGATACAATTAGATTGGCATTCCATACAGGCACTGAAGGTTGAGGCCAAAAAGGATGACGACGTCACACATGGATGACTGTCAAAAATGCTAACTGACGCAAAAGAAGTGTTCCAGGAGGGACTCGAAACACTGAAAGGCATAACAGCAATGATTAAAATAGAGGAAAATGCAAGCCCAAAGTTTCTTAAGGCCAGACCAGTGCCTTATGCGATCAGACCAGCTGTCGAAGCAGAGCTGGAAGGGTTGGAACGTTCAGGAGTACTGTCCAAAGTAGACTGGAGCGAGTGGGCTACACCCATCGTTCCTGTAATGAAGAGGTCGTTGAGTAATACGCCTGGGGAACCAAAGAAGGTCCGCATCTGTGGGGATTTTAAGGTGACAGTGAACCCAATCCTTCACACGGTACAATATCCGCTTCCACGAATTGAGAATATTTTCGCCTCGTTATCTGGAGGTAAACGCTTCACCAAAATTGATCTAGCCCAGGCGTACTTGCAAATGGAGGTAGAAGAAGCTTCGAAACAATACCTTACGATTAACACTCATAAAGGTCTCTATCAATACAACCGGCTGGTGTTCGGGGTAGCATCGGCTCCGGCTATTTGGCAAAGGGCAATGGATCAAGTCCTGCAAGGGATTCCAGGGACCCAGTGTTATTTGGATGACATCCTGGTCACGGGCGAAAATGACAGTGATCACCTCGCCAACTTGGCGAAGGTGCTCACCAGATTAAAGGAGTATGGGCTACGAGCTAATCGCCACAAGTGCGAGTTTTTCCAGAAACAGATCTCGTATTGTGGCCACGTCATCAATGAAGAGAGGTTACATAAGTCCCCTGAAAAGATTGAGGCAGTAGTCAAGGCTCCAGCACCGGAAAATGTGTCACAACTGAGGTCGTTCCTCGGGCTGGTAAACTACTACCACAAGTTCTTACTGAATTTGTCGACGGTATTACACCCACTGAACACCCTACTGCAAACAGGGGTACCATGGAAGTGGAATGACGAACGTAGACGAGCTTTCCAGAAGTGTAAAGAATTGATCACATCAAAAGAGGTGTTGGCCCATTTCAACCCAGCACTACCAACTCGTTTGGCATGTGATGCATCACCCTATGGTATTGGAGCGGTGCTGTCACACAAATTCCCAGATGGGTTGGAGAGGCCAGTAGCCTTTGCGTCTCGGTCACTAACCTCAGCCGAGCGCAACTACGCCCAGATTGACAGGGAGGCCCTCAGCCTAGTATGGGGAGTAAAAAAATTCAACCACTATCTGCATGGGCAGAAGTTCACCTTGCTGACTGACCACCAACCACTTGTCTCCATCTTTAATCCTAAGAAGGGCGTTCCAGTGATGACTGCACAACGGTTACAAAGATGGTCCCTGTTTCTAGGGGCGAATCAATATGAAATAGAATATAAAGGCACGAAACAGCATGGAAACGCTGATGGGCTATCGCGCCTGCCACTGGCTACTGTGGAGGAAGCACCAGCAGTGGACCCTATTGAGATATTTTATTCGTCAATAATTGAATGATTGCCAGTAACGAACGCGGATATAGAGAAGGAGACCCGCAATGATCCGACGCTGTCTCGGGTATATGATTTGACGGTGAGGGGATGGCCAACACATGGCGACTCACTGTTGCCAGCATTCTCATCCAGAAGAGAACAGCTGTTAAGGGAGAGAGTGCTAAATGAGCTACATGAAGGTCATCTGGGAGGAGTGAAAATGAAAAGCCTTGCTAGGGCTTATGTGTGGTGGCCGGGAATCGATCAACAAATCGAAGACCTAACCAAGAGCTGCTCAGGATGCCAGAAGGTCCAAAATGCACCACCACATGCCCCTCTACACCCATGGGAGTGGCCCTCCTCTCCATGGCAACGGGTGCATATTGATTTCGCTGGTCCATTCATGGACTCAATGTTCTTAATAGCAGTGGATGCTCATTCGAAGTGGCCTGAGGTGATAAAAATGTCCTCAACCACTACAGAAAAAATGATTGCAGTCCTACGGACCATATTTGCCAGAAACGGCTTGCCAGAGCAGATTTGCTCTGATAATGGACCACAGTTTGTGTCCGAAGAGTTTCGAAAATTTATGAGAAGGAATGGGGTAAGGCATTACACATCCGCCCTGTATCATCCACCCACAAATGGATTGGCTGAGAGGTTCGTACAAACCTTTAAGAAGGCGATAAAGGCCATGTGCGACGATGAAATTCCACTACAGCATAAGGTGGACAATTTCTTATTAGCCTACCGAAACGTGACACATGCAGTTACCAACCAGACCCCGGCCATGATGTTCTTTAACCGAAGGTTGAGATCTCGTCTGGACTTGCTCAGACCAAATGTGCGAAGAAATGTTGAGGATAAACAATTCCAGCACATCAATGAGAAGCCGACAAGGAGCTTCAATGTAGGACAACCAGTCTTGGCCCGTGACTACCGAACAGAGAAATGGCAACCCGGAACGATATGCACAAGGCAGGGGCCATTAATGTACACAGTGGATGTCGGGGAGAACATTGTGAGACGCCACGTCGATCAGATCTTAGCGTCACAGGAACGCGTCAACCCCATGTCTCGAGTACCTGGGGATGAACCCGACATACCGGTAGCATCTACCTCAGAACCAGTAGCAGTGGAAACCGATGAACTACCCCATGAAAAGGGGCCAGAATCGCCTCCGCACCAAGAACAAGAACCTCAGGAAAGGCGCTATCCCGAAAGGATCAGGAAGCCACCCCAAAGACTGAATCTATAAATGGACTATTGTTGTTTAATGTACATGTTAAAGTGTTAATTGTTATTTGAATATTAGGGGTACTACTAATCTGAAAGGGGAGGAATTGTAGTGTATGTACCTTTAAGACAGAACTACTTTTACAGCTCCTGTATACTGTAGTACCGGCAGTGACCACACCTGTATATAAGCCTTGCGCATGCCTCTGTACCCCCAGTCTTGAGACTACCCTCCTCCAGTAAATACCTGTTGATTGTTAAGTTACAGCATCCGTGTGGTTATTGAAAAACATCATACTCTCAGAATCCCGTTCTAACACAGAGGAGAGTGGGCAGGTCAAGCTGGGGATGGAGCTTCAGGACCCAGACTCCACAGGTCTACTTTTAAGAGGAATGCTTGCAGAGTATTCTCTCTTGCTAGTTTCTTAGAACATCATGCAAATGGCAGGGAATGTCAAGGAATTCACAGCCAACATCGGCTTCCACATGGATGGTTTCACAGCACTGCAGGCCACTCGAGCGCGTAGCAGCTCCAGGCTGACCTGCAGCAGACACTCCTACTCGGAAGGTAGGTAGAACTTGCATTTGGATAGCGCCTTACATATCCTCAGGATGTCCCAAAGTACTTCACAGCCCATTAAGTACTTTTGAAATGTAGTCACTGTTGTAATGTGGGCAAACGCAGCAGCCAATTTGCGCACAGCAAGGTTCCACTAATTCCATTGAGATAAATGACCAGATAACCTCTTTTAGTAATGTAGGTTAAGGGACTACAAGAGGCCCCAGAGGCTCAGGTAGGCCTCAGTGCGGCATCGGCAGCGGGTGGAGGCGGAGCTGTGCGGCAGAGCGACTACAAGAGGCCCCAGAGGCTTAGGTAGGCCTCAGTGCAGCATCAGCAGCGGCTGGAGGTGGGGTCGAGCGGCAGAGCGACTACAAGAGGCCCCAGAGGCTCAGGTAGGCCTCAGTGCGGCATCGGCAGCGGGTGGAGGCGGAACAGCGCGGCAGAGTGACTACAAGAGGCCCCAGAGGCTCAGGTAGGCGTACCAATCTCCGGCAAGGAGAGAGGTAAAAAGTGTTCAAGGTGTGACGTCACCACAAAACAGGTAGGTGATTGGTTGGAGTATTTCTCTCGTTTTAAAACTTTAAGTCTGTGGTTTATAGTTTTTAAGGTTGCTGTGGTGTACCAGGGACAGTTTGTAAACCAGGGCCCTTAAATATATCATTTAACTGTAGTGAAATTGGTGGGATTCATTTAATTTTAATTAATTAGTTAAAGGGTAAGTGCGAGTCATCAAAGAGTGCTGTGAGTTTGGGTAAGAGTGAGAGTTCTTTAATTGTTATTTCTCTTTAAATCATTCTTGATAAGATTACTTTAAGCAGTTTAAGTAAAGGGGTAAAGTTAAATATTTGGGATTCTGTTGGTTTAAGAAGAGTAAAACAAGGTTACACTGCAGTTGGAGTAAATTGGCACAGCAGGCAGTGGAAACCAGTTTTCTAACCAATCAGCAGGGGTGACTCATTTGGCTGTAAACAAACAAACAGTATAAAAAGACCAGTCCTAGTGCGAGCAAGCACTGAGTGCGAGTCATCAAAGAGTGCTGTGAGTTAGGGTAAGTGGGGTGTTAGGTGCTCTTATCAAACTTTAACTCTGTGGGTTGTAGTTAATAAGGCCTTTCTGGTGCAGAGTGATTGTTGGTAAACCATTTAACTGGTGTAACTAGAGGGATTGATTTAATTTAAATCCAATTAATTAAAGGGGATACTAGCATCCAAAATCGGGCAGAGGGTGTCCATAACTAACAATAAAAAATTTAATTAATTACATAGAATGGAGCAGGTGATGTGTTACTGTTACGAGATGTGGGAGCCGGTGAACCCCATTGAGGCTCACGGTGATTACGTCTGTGACAAGTGTCTGCTGCTACAGGAACTTCAGCTCCGTGTTGATGAGCTGGAGTCTGAGCTTCAGACACTGCGACACATCAGGAAGGGGGAGAAGTACCTGGACTCTGTGTATCAGGAGGTGGTCACACCTATGCAGTTAATTAATTCAGATGTAGCCCATGGTCAGGGAGAGGACGATACGACTATGAGTGAGGCAGGTACGGGGATCCAGGAGGTAGAGCTGGAGGAGCCGCAGCCCTTGCTCTTGACCAACAGGTTCGAGGTTCTTACTCCCTGTGGGGACAGGAGCAGGGACTGCAGGGAGGATGAGCAACCTGGCCACAGCACCGTGGAACGGGGGGCCATTCAAGAGGAGGGAGTAAATAGAAATGTTGTAGTGGTAGGGGATAGTATTATTAGGGGGATAGATAGAGTTCTCTGCAGCCGAGAGCGAGAGTCCCAAAGGCTGTGTTGCCTACCCAGTGCCAGAGTTAAGGACATCTCCTCTGGGCTGGAAAGAAACTTGCAGTGGGAGGGGGGTGGATCCAGTTGTCATGGTCCATGTTGGTACAAACAACGTAGATAGGACTAGGAAGCTGATTCTGTTAAAGGAGTATGAGCAGCTAGGGGTCAAATTAAAAAACAGAACCTCAAGGGTAATAATCTCTGGATTATTACCTGAGCCACGAGCAAATTTGGCTAGGACAAATAAAATTAGAGAGTTAAATGCGTGACGCAAAGACTGGTGTGGGAGAAATGGGTTTTGCTTCCTGGGACACTGGCACCAGTACTGGGGCAGGAGGGAGCTGTTCCGTTGGGACGGGCTTCACTTGGCCAGTGCTGGGACTAGAGTCCTGGTGGATCATATAACTAGGGCTGTAGAGAGGGCTTTAAACTAACTAGTGGGGGGGAGGTTCCGAGAGAGCAAATAATGAAAATGACAACAGAGAAGGTCCTAGACTTAGGTACAGTGGGGAAATTAAAAACCAGAGCGTGTCAGGAAGGGGCAGAAGGTATGGAGTAAAAGGTAAAGTAATAAAAAGGGCAAAAGCAGGAACTAAGTGTCACAAAACATATTTGAAAGTTCTCTATCTGAATGCACGTAGCATTTGTAACAAAATAGACGAGTCTCTAACTTTTACCGCTGCACAATAGAGAGCATCCTGACGAATTGTATCACAGTATGGTATGGCAGCTGTAGCTACTATGACCGGAAAGCCCTGCAGCGGGTAGTCAAAACTGCCCAACGCATTACCGGCACCCGGCTACCGACCATAGAGCACATATACCAGAAACGCTGTTTACGGAGGTCACGGACCATCATCAAAGACCCTACCCACCCCAGCCACAGTCTGTTCACCCTCCTGCCATCTGGGAGACGCTACAGATGCATTCACACCCGAACGACCAGATTTAGAAACAGCTTCTTTCCCAGGGCTGTCATCCTACTGAACTCCACAAATAAACTCTAAAGCCTGCACATCTGCCAATGCACTTTATTATGGTTATGTTTATGTTAATGTATTACAAGCCAAATGAATGTTGAATGTTTAAATGTCTTAATCTAAATGTACACTCTCGGGAGCCGCAAGCCTACATTTCGTTGTACTGCACTTGTGCACTAACAATGAAAATAAAGTTGATTATGATTATGATTAATGGCACAAATAACTACATATGGGTATGATCTTGCGGCCATTACAGAAACATGGCTGCAGGGTGACAATGCCTGGGAATTAAACATACCAGGTTATTTAACGATCAGGAAGGACAGGCAGGAAGGAAGGGGAGGTGGGGTGGCTATGTTAATAAAAGGAATCACTGTAATACAGAGAAATGATATTGGATCAAAAGATCAGGATAATGAAACAGTTTGGGTGGAGGTAAGGAATAATAAGGGGAAAAAAACACTAGTGGGCGTAGTCTATAGGCCTCCGAACAGTTGCAACTCTGTTGGATGGAGTATCAATCAGGAAATAGTTGAGGCTTGTAATAAGGGAGCATCTATAATTATGGGGGATTTTAACTATCATATTAATTGGACAAATCAAATTGGGCAGGGCTGCCTTGAGGATGAGTTCATTGAGTGTATTAGGGATGGGTTTCTTGAGCAGTATGTAACTGAACTGACCAGGGGGCAAGCAACCTTAGATCTGGTCCTGTGTAACGAGATAGGATTAATTAAAAATGTCCAAGTAAAGGATCCACTTGGAATGAGTGACCATAACATGGTTGAATTCCATATTCAATTAGAGGGTGAGAAGGTTGGATCTCAAACAAGCATGCTGAGCTTGAATAAAGGAGACTATGAAGGTATGAGAGCGGAATTGAGTAGAGTGGATTGGGAAAATAGATTAAAGGGTAAGACGATACATGATCAGTGGTGTACATTTAAGGAGTTATTTTACAACTTCCAAAAAAAATATATTCCACTGAGAAGAAAAGGGTGTAAAAGAAAAGACAGCCATCCGTGGCTAAGTAAAGAAATTAAGGATAGTATTCGACTAAAAACAAGGGCATATAAGATAGCCAAATCTAGTGGGAGGATAGAGGATTGGGAAAACTTTAAAAGACAGCAAAAAATAACAAAAAGATTGATTAAGAAAGGGAAGATAGATTATGAAAGTAAATTAGCAAAAAATATAAAAACAGATAGTAAGAGTTTTTATAGTTATATAAAAAGAAAAAGGGTGGCTAAAGTAAATGTTGGTCCCTTAGAGGATGAGACCGGGAAATTAATGGTGGGAAATATGGAGATGGCAAAAACACAATGAATATTTTGTATCAGTCTTTACAGTAGAAGACACTAAGAATATCCCAACACTGGACAAACAGGGGGCTATAGGGGGGGGAGGAGCTAAACACGATCAAAATCACTAAGGAAGTGGTACTCGGTAAAATAATGGGACTCAAGGCGGATAAATCACCTGGGCCTGATGGCTTACATCCTAGGGTCTTGAGGGAAGTGGCGGTAGGGATTGTGGATGCATTGGTAATAATTTTCCAAAACTCCCTGGACTCAGCAAAGGTCCCGGCAGACTGGAAAACTGCTAATGTAATGCCATTATTTAAAAAGGGCAGTAGACAGAAGGCTGGAAACTATAGACCGGTTAGCCTAACATCTGTGGTAGGTAAAATATTGGAGTCCATTATTAAGGAGACAGTAACAGGACATTTGGATAATCATAATTTAATAGGACAAAGTCAGCATGGTTTTATGAAGGGGAAGTCATGTTTGACAAATTTGCTGGAGTTCTTTGAGGAAGTAACATATAGGGTGGATAAAGGGGAACCAGTGGACGTAGTGTATTTAGACTTCCAAAAGGCATTTGACAAGGTGCCACACAAAAGATTATTGCTTAAGATAAAAAATCACAGGATTGGGGGTAATATTCTGGCATGGATAGAGGATTGGCTATCTAACAGAAGGCAGAGAGTTGGGATAAATGGTTCATTCTCAGACTGGCAATCAGTAACTAGTGGTGTTCCGCAGGGGTCAGTGCTGGGTCCCCAACTCTTTACAATCTATATTAACGATTTGGAGGAGGGGACCGAGTGTAACATATCAAAGTTTGCAGATGATACTAAGATGGGAGGGAAAGTAGTGAGTGAGGAGGACATAAAAAACCTGCAAGGGGACATAGACAGGCTAAGTAAGTGGGCAGAGATTTGGCAGATGGAATACAATGCTGGAAAGTGTGAGGTTATGCACTTTGGCAGGAAAAATCGTAGAGCAAGTTATTATCTTAATGGCAAGAAACTGGAAAGTACTGAAGTACAAAGGGATCTGGGGGTTCTGGTGCACGAAACTCAAAAGGTTAGTATGCAGGTGCAGCAAGTGATTAAGAAGGCCAATGGAATGTTGGCTTTCATTGCTAGGGGGATAGAATATAAAAATAGGGAGGTATTGCTTCAGTTGTACAAGGTATTGGTGAGACCGCACCTGGAATACTGCATACAGTTTTGGTGTCCATACTTAAGAAAAGACATACTTGCTCTCGAGTCAGTACAAAGAAGGTTCACTCGGTCAATCCCGGGGATGAGGGGATGGACATATGAGGAGAGGCTGAGTAGATTGGGACTCTACTCATTGGAGTTCAGAAGAATGAGAGGCGATCTTATTGAAACATATAAGATTGTGAAGGGGTTGGATCGGGTGGATGCGGGGAGGATGTTCCCGATGATGGGTGAAACTAGAACTAGGGGGCATAGTCTTAGAATAAGGGGCTGCTCTTTCAAAACTGAGATGAGGAGGAACTACTTCACTCAGAGGGTGGTAGGTCCATGGAATATGCTGCCCCAAAAAGCTGTAGAAGCTACATCATTACATAAATTTAAAACAGAAATAGACAGTTTCCTAGAAGTAAAGGGAATAAAGGGTTATGGGGAGCGGGCAGGAATTTGGACATGAGTCTAGGTTCGGATCGGTCATGGCCCTGTGGGTAGCGGAGCGGGCCCAGGGGCCGTGTAGCCTGATCCTGCTCCTATTTTGTGTGTCTAATTCTGTTAGATTCAGGAGATGGTTCTGTGATAGTAGATTGGCGGTTAGGATCAGATCAGCCATGATCTTATTGAATGGCGGAGCAGGCTCGAGGGGCTGATTGGCCTACTCCTGTTCTTATTTCTTATGTTCTTATGATAAATGCTGGCCAGCACACCAGGAGAGCTCCACTACTCTTCTTCCAAAAATGCTGTGGGATCATATATATCCAACTGTCCACGCAGCTGGGGCCTCAGTTTAACATCTCATCTGAAAGACAGCATCTCAGACAGTGCAGCACTCCTTCAGTACTGCACTCAAGTGCCAGCTGAGATTACGTGCTCATCTCTGGAGTGAAGCTTGAATTTACAATCTACTCAAAGGCCAGCATGCCATCACTGGGCCAAGTTGACCAAATTACCTTCTGCTATGCATGTTCAGACTGCTGCCGTATAGGCCTAGGGTGCCTAGGCCAAGATTGGAAAGGATCATCTTTTCTAGCTTCAAAGGGTTGCAGTGCTTCGCTCATCTGATTGGTACCATTAAGCCTGCTTTCCCCACTGATTAGTGTCTAGGTAGAGCCAGTACTAGTGTGATTGTAGAATACACTCATGATCCTGCTGTATCTCAGGACAGTATCACTCCCACCAGCCCCCTCAGATGCCTGCACGTGACAGAAAGAAGGTAGGGCCAGGCTGCTTATGCAACAGCACAGGAATTGCAGGCTGCAGAAAAAAGGCTCTTTGTAAGGTAAAATTATACAGCAGACCATCACGATTCGAGACCCTAGCCAGACTCTATTGCAGAGCACCCCTAGACCAATCCAGGTATCTGAAGTGTGCCTTCAAAATTCCAATAATGTGCTGTGTGAGAATTCTAGTTTCAGCTTGGAATCACCCCATAGTACACAAATTCTATTAGTGGTGACTCTCACAGCCACTGGCAGTGCAATATCAAGGGTTGCGATGGACTACTGACTACATGGCAGTATATGTCATAATTCATTAGCTTTCCTGATAAAGTGTAGCCTCCGCAAGCATGGCTCCTGGATCAGCTGGAGATAGAAACTCGTTGATCTGTATACTCTGGAGAAGTAGCAGTAGGTGTGTCATATGTCTCCTGTGATACTTGACCAGCCTAGCCTCCCTCCACTCTTCCATTCCTACAAGAAATAATGGGCTGAATCTTAACTCCCCAAAAATGGTGGGTTGGGGTCAGGTCAGAGGTTAAAATAAAAAAATCAAACAGGAACTGTTGTGTATGTACCTTTAAGAGAATAACTGGTCTCAGACTGCAGTACCGGCAGTGACCACCCCTGTATAAAAGGCGCTAGAGAGCCTCTGTTGTTTAGATTCGTTATGGACTTCCACCAGTAAACATCTGGGCCTAGAAATTCAGTGCCCTTAGCACCGATTTTGCGGCGCTAGAGGGCCTAGCGCTGCAATTGGCGCCGGTTCCTAAATTGCCTGGGGCCCTTCCGCGGCGGTAGACCGGTTGCGCTGCGCCGGCACCGATGACGTCATCGGTGTGCACAGCGTCCCGGTTGCCGTGGTAACCCGGCCCCAAGCCGAAATTCAGTTGCGGCCGCCTCGCCAGTGGCAGCCGCAACTAAGACTCCGGCAAACGAGTGTTGGCGGAGTCTGCGCCGGCGCTTTAAGGAGGCGCGGCGGCCGGCCGCTTTCCCGCCGGCCGCCTGCCCGCAGCTCCCTCCCCGGACTTCTCCCCCACCCCCCCCGGAACAGATGCAAGCCCGGCACTTGTCCGAGGTGCCGGGCTCATTTTTGAAGAGATTTGCGCGGGCCGCGGCCGGGTGCAGGCAGCTCCTCCTTAACGGAAGGAGGAGGCCTGCACGTCCCGAGCCTGCCGCACCGCAGCGGGCACCGCAGCGCCGGAATAGCGCCGCAATGCGGCGTGTTGCGCCAGTTTTCAGGCGCTAAAACCCTTCAGTAGCGCCGGCAGCCGTTTGGGCGCGGCACTACTGAATTTTTGGCGCGCGCAAAGGGACTTATCGCCGGCGCTAACTTCCGGCGCTAAAGCCCTGGCGCAGCGCAAACTCAATTTCTAGGCCCTGTTGTTTTCACTCCTGCTAGTCCGTGTCTAAATCATTCACGGACTTAACACTGGTGACGAGTAAAGAAACGAACTTACCTGCAACTCAGCAGCAGCTCCGACGACGTTGAAGGTCGGAAGAAGAAAAAAAAAGTCCATTGAAACTCGAGGAACGGGCGTTGACCGTCAATCATCGGGTTCAAGGCTTTGCAGGAGCGACTTTCCAGAGCCAGGCTGGGTTCCTCGGTCCGTGGTTTCCCAGCTAATCGGGCTGGTGGCAGGTAGTGCTCTGATCCTTCCTGGGCTGCAACGGGGCCGGGCAGCGAGTCGGGAAGCAAGGAGAGAGCCGGTGTTTCAAAGCTGGGCAGCGTTCGGACCTCAGAAGAGGGAGGGAAGTGTCCCAGAGGGTCCGCTCCACGACGGGAAGATAATAAACGAAACCGAATTAATATTTAACGCGCAGGAAACCGTGGAAAGCAGCACTAACAACAGCGGGGAAGAAGACAAAGCGCGGGAGGCGCCATTTTGTTAAATCGGGGAAGAAGGCAAAGCGCGGGAGACGCCATTTTAGATTTGCAAGATGCCGAAGACTGGCTGTATCACTGCTTTTGATAATACATTAGAGGACTGGACCACGTATGTGGAAAGAGTCGAGGTATATTTCGAGACAAATGAAATAGCGGAGGGGAAAAAGGCATCAATATTGCTAAACGTAATGGGCGCTAGAACGTACGGCCTATTGCGGGATCTGATTACTCCAGCCAAACCGAAGGCGAAGAGTTTTAATGAAATTGTTGCTGTTCTACAGGAGCACTTAAACCCTGCACCGCTGTTGATAGCAGAAAGATTTAAATTCCACAGGAGAACTCAGCACAAAGATGAGAGCAATGCTGAGTATCTTACGGAACTACGCAAGCTATCAAAGCACTGCCAGTTTGGAGCAGGACTGGCAGATACCCTACGGGACAAATTTGTCTGTGGATTCCTGAATGAAGGAACACAGAAGAAGTTACTCGCAGAAAAAGAGCTGACGCTAGATAAGGCTTTCAGCGTGGCAGTATCGTATGAAGCAGCAGCCAGGGGAGCTGCAGAAATTCAACAAAAACCACAGGAATACGGCACCCACGAAATGACACGGGGATTTGCAAAATGTTATCGCTGCGGCAGAACTAACCATGACCAGAAGGACTGCTGGTCCAAAGACAAAATATGCAGACAATGCAGGAAGATTGGACACATTGCACGAGTTTGTAGGTCTGGGAAGAAGACCAGCGACAACAAAAAGGCTACTAAGGAACCGTACAAGAAAGTACAAAAGATGACGGACAGTAGTTCCGAAGACCAGATGAGCGATAGTGAATCCGAGAACAGGAGATTAAGCTGTCTCAAACTTCACAATGTAATCGCAAAAGAGGATCACTGAACCATTTGGGTCACCCTCACGATAGCAGGGTCCCAAGTTAAAATGGAATTGGATACAGGATCAGCGCTAACCGTCATGAATCGACGAGACTATGAGCGGCTATTTTCACACATACCCTTGAGAGAGACATCCATCGTCTTGACGACGTATACGGGGCAAAAAGTATACCCCAGAGGAAAAATAAGGGTGCCTGTCGAATACAATGGCAAGAAAATACGGAAATTGTATCTCTACATACTGCCAAATGGTGGACCACCATTATTGGGACGGGAATGGATCAGGAAGATAAACTTAGATTGGCATTCCATTCATGCAATGACGGTGGACGGTAAAAAAGATGAAGACGTCACTCCTGGACGATTGTCAACAATCTTAGCTAACGCCAAAGAGGTATTTCAACAAGAACTGGGCACGCTTAAAGGCGTAACCGCCTCGTTAAAAATAGAAGAGAATGCAGTTCCCAAGTTTTTCAAAGCGAGACCGGTACCATATGCAATTCGTCCAGCTGTCGAGGCAGAGCTGGAGAATCTGGAGAAGGCGGGCGTGTTGTCTAAGGTCGACTGGAGCGAGTGGGCGACACCCATCGTTCCTGTCATGAAGAAAACGTTAAGCAATAAGTCCGGAGAGCCAAGGAAGATTCGCATCTGTGGGGATTTCAAGGTGACGGTGAACCCTGTCCTTCACACAGTACAATATCCTCTTCCAAGGATAGAAGACATCTTCGCCTCACTGTCTGGAGGGAAGCGTTTTACAAAAATTGACCTAGCACAAGCATATTTGCAGATGGAGGTTGAAGAGTCCTCTAGGAAGTATCTCACGATAAACACTCACAAAGGTCTTTACCAGTATCATCGATTGGTATTCGGAGTAGCATCGGCTCCGGTGATATGGCAAAGAGCGATGGAACAAGTCCTGCAAGGGTTTCCGGGGACTCAGTGTTACTTGGGCGACATCCTTGTGACAGGTGAAGATGACAGTGAACACCTTAACAACCTAGAACAGGTGCTCACTAGACTACGGGAACATGGGCTGCGAGCCAATCGCCCCAAGTGCGAATTTTTTAAGAAACAGATATCGTATTGTGGCCACGTGATTGATGGAGGGGTTACATAAGTCCCCTGACAAAATTGAAGCGGTTGTTAAGGCCCCAGCGCCTGAAAATGTGTCGCAACTGAGGTAATTCCTCGGGTTGGTGAATTACTATCATAAGTTTTTGCTGAATTTGTCGACAATTCTGCATCCACTGAACGCCCTGCTACGAACGGGGGTAGCATGGAAATGGAGCGATGATTGTAAACGTGCTTTTCAGAAGAGTAAGGACTTAATCACTTCGAAGGAAGTATTGGCTCACTACAACCCAGCACTGCCAATCAGGTTGGCGTGTGATGCGTCTCCCTACGGCATTGGGGCGGTACTGTCACATAAATTCCTTGATGGTTCGGAGAGGCCGATAGCTTTTGCGTCACGCTCGTTAACTTCTGCCGAGCGTAACTACGCCCAGATTGACAGAGAGGCCCTCAGCCTAGTGTGGGGGGTGAAGAAGTTCAATCACTATCTGCACGGTCAAAAATTTACTCTACTAACCGATCATCAACCTCGTCTCCATTTTCAACCCTCAGAAGGGCGTACCGATAATGACAGCACAACGGCTGCAGAGATGGTCCCTTTTCCTAGGGGCACACCAATATGACATCGAGTACAGGGGAACTAAACAGCATGGAAATCCTGATGGATTGTCACGCCTACCGTTGCCGACGGTGAAAGAAGACGACCTTGCAGTGGATCCAATGGAGTTATTCCACTCGACCATAGTCGAATGTCTCCCTGTGACGAATGCAAACATAGAAAAGGAAACACGGAATGACCCGACACTATCACGGGTCTATGATTTAATGGTGAAGGGATGGCCAGCACATGGCGAACCACTGCTGCCAGCATTTTCGTCAAGAAGAGAACAGCTGTCAGTGTGCAGAGGAACCTTGATGTGTGGATCCAGAGTAGTAATTCCACCTAAGTTGACGGATAGAGTGCTCAATGAGCTTCATGAGGGTCATCTGGGTGGGGTAAAAATGAAGAGCTTAGCCAGAGCGTTTGTGTGGTGGCCGGGAATCGATAGAGAAATCGAAGAGATGACCAAGAGCTGTGCAGGATGCCAGAAGGTCCAAAACGCCCCACCACAAGCTCCTCTGCATCCATGGGAGTGGCCCTCATCTCCATGGCAACGGGTGCACATTGATTTTGCTGGTCCCTTCATGGACTCGATGTTTTTAATTGTGGTGGATGCACATTCAAAGTGGCCAGAGGTAATAAAAATGTCCTCAACCACCACGGAAAAAACTATCGCAGTTTTACGAACCATATTCACCAGGCATGGGCTGCCTGAACAGATTTGCTCTGACAATGGACCACAGTTTGTGTCTGAAGAGTTCTGGAGGTTCTTAAAGAACAATGGTGTTAAGCATTACACATCTGCCCCATATCATCCAGCCACTAATGGATTGGCCGAGAGGTTTGTCCAAACATTCAAGAAGGCTATCAAGGCAATGTGTAATGAAGATATACCCCTACAACACAAGGTGGACAACTTCTTGTTTGCCTACCGGAATGCGACACATGCGGTTACCAACCAAACTCCAGCCATGATGTTCTTCAATCGAAGACTACGATGCCGCTTGGATTTGGTTAAGCCAAACGTCTGAAGAGATGTGGAGAACAGGCAGTTTCAGAATATGAATGAAAGGCCGACCAGGAGTTTTAAGATAGATCAACCAGTTTTGGCCCGGGACTACCGCACTGAGAAATGGCAGCCAGGAACGATTTGGACACAAGGACCTCTCATGTATACCGTGGACGTTGGGGAGAGCATTGTAAGACGCCATGCTGACCAGATTCTAGAGTCACTGGAAAACGTCAACTCCACACCACGATCTGATACACCTGGTAATGAAATCGACGTTCCAATTGCAGCTACCGCAGAACCGGTAATATTGGAAGATGAACCAAACAACGACATTGATTCCGACTCAACATTGCCAGAAGAACCTGATACTCCAAAGAGGCGTTATCCAGACAGAATTAGGAAGTCTCCTCAAAGACTGAACTTATAATTGCTTAAACTTAACCAATGTATCTCGCAACAGTAATTGTGATTGTAATTCGTTATCATTTAGTTGTTAAATGAATGTTATGTACTGTTTATCTAAAAGGGGAGGAATTGTTGTGTATGTACCTTTAAGAGAAT
Organism: Somniosus microcephalus; assembly: GCF_052327205.1. Classification (NCBI taxonomy): domain Eukaryota; kingdom Metazoa; phylum Chordata; class Chondrichthyes; order Squaliformes; family Somniosidae; genus Somniosus; species Somniosus microcephalus. The sequence continues at coordinate 122,934,336 of NC_140996.1, forward strand.
AACTGGTCTCAGACTGCAGTACCGGCAGTGACCACCCCTGTATAAAAAGCGCTAGAGAGCCTCTGTTGTTTAGATTCGTTATGGACTTCCACCAGTAAACATCTGTTGTTTTCACTCCTGCTAGTCCGTGTCTAAATCATTCACGGACTTAACAGGAACCCAACCCGCCTACTTCTGGTGTTAACGGAGGCAGGATGAGGGGCGGGTGACCAATCTGCTCGCAGGAGTTGGGATGGTCATTTAAATATTTTAATGAGGCTACGAGCCTTCAACAGCAATTCTATTTTTAACTACAGGTGGCTGGGTTTCCAGGCAGGTGAAGCGGCGAGAAAGGCTAAATTCACGAGGTAAGTGCCTTTACAGCACTGCTTGTGGACCAGGAGCATTTCCTCCAGGCCTAATAAGCTACCCAGATAAACATCCCCCTCCCCCCCCCCCCCCCAAGCATTTTGTCTGCTCCCACCCCCACCATTGGACACCCCTCCCCCCCAAACCGACCTGCTCTCAGCCAGATCGCTGTGGCCTTGTGCTGTATGAGTTCCTGCCCGACAGACATCCAACCTGTCAATCAGGCGGTTTTTGGGCGAGAAACCTACAGAAAAAAAAAATTGCAGGATGTTCGGGAAACCCGCAAGTCCGGGTTTCCTGACCTCAAAACAGCACCCCCACATGGAACGCACCTCCGAGCTAAAATCCAGCCAAAGATACAGGGATATTGCCCATGGAATTCTCATTGTGCCCTGTAGAATAGGAGAGTAGGCAAACAAATGGAAGTCCCACAGCAGAAGACAGAAAGGTAAATGATGAAGCAGTGAATTTCAAAGTCTTGCAGCCATCATTACTCCACAATTAGGAGGAGGTTAGCCATTGGCAGGTATATTGCTAATTTATTTTTAAGGTTAAAATCTGCATAATTAAAAAAAGTTAGTGTATTTTTTTTTTTAGAAGGCATATACATTTGAAATTAAGGACCCAAACCTGGAAGCTATCCCTTTTCTAAAATAAAAACACAAAAGAATTGTGTCTCTACACTTTTGATATAAATTAACAGTGCTATATATTAGCAAGACCAGGACCAAGGCCTCGTCTGCCATCAGAATTTTCATAAAATAATTGAAAGTGCAGCCAAAAGCTTTATAGAATGATTAGTTCATGGTTTAAAAAATCAAATCAATCTAAAGCAGTCAGTGCAGTCAAACTCAAATTGCTAGTTTTATTTGTGGCATTTTATCCAAGAATTAATACATCTGGATACACATTGTACAGATTCAGATAAAGCGTAGGTATGATTTCTCCTATTTGCATTATTACAATGGAAGGCTAACCAGTAGTTGACTAAAGTTTCCATACACAAGACTAATGTAATATTGCAGATGAGGTACAAACTGGAACAGAAGACATATTTAGCAAGTAATTCAATTCTAGAAACGAAATAATTTCCAAATTTATATAAAGGAATATGTAGTTTTATACAAAATTGTATTAATTAACCTATAAAATGGATAAATATGAAACGTTGTTTATAAAAAAAGGCACTGAATTATACAAAATTTACAAGAGAAAATATCTAAAATTCTATTCACTATTTGCAGACTCATCTTCATATGATGGTGCTTAAAAAAATAAAATTACCAATAAGGTAATTATAAAACAATAAAAAAAGACCAAAGAGGAGTATATACACATTTATACAAGTATTTGTGGCTAGGAATGGAGTTATTCTTGATTAATTTGAAGATCGTAGAAGCATCACTGATGCACTTTTTTAGCTCTTAGTTTTTCCAAAGTTTTCTAGGGGAAAACAGAAACATTGTTTTCAGTAAGTACAATACCAAAGTTTAAAAACTGGCTGTAGTAATAACAGTGAAGGCACATTAAATATTTTCATTAAGAAACAAGAATATTTTCTCAATTACTGCTTTCTTGGATCTCCCCATGCCAGACACCATCCCCATGCCAGACACCATCCCCGGTCGATAGTGTGAGTGTTTTGTTTCCACGCCTCTGCTCATGATGTTCTAGAAATGGCCATTACCAAGTGCACAAGAATAGTGTGAAGTGAAATTCCAGCTAATTTTTTCTCAGTGGGGCCACCTGTTAAATTTGGAGTTTCTCCAAAATGGCATAGCTTAAAGATCAGTAATTCACTGGAAAGATCAAGACAAGCAGGGGTAGATATTGGTCTGGGCCTGATTCAGAATCGGCACTGTGCCTGAACCAAGAGGCTCGAGGATTGATGGATATTGGTCCTCGATTCTCATCAGCATACTCAGCGGGACCTGGCAGTACTGGTCATACCTCCACATGCAGCTTGACTAAGCGAAGACTGCCTGCCTCTCCAGCAGAGGCCCTTGGGAAGACCCAGAAGGGTTGGCGATCATGACTCCAGTGAAGCTGCTAGAGCACTCTTGCTCCTCCTGACTCCACAGGAACTTAAAAAAATTCAACTTACATTTGTTGACGGCTACCAAGACCGGTGTCAAATCCTGAGTGGGGCAGGTCCCCTCAACTGTGACCAATTTCACCAAGGGGTTGTTCAACAGGTGTTAGCCCCCCACCTAATTTACATACACCTAAAAGAAAGGGCCCTATGAATTTAGCAGTGAGACCAATGCCTGCGCGCACTGGTCCCACTGCTAAAGTGGTATGCTTTGCAGCTGAATAACAGGCCCAATGCACAGCAATTTCTAACCTGTGCAGATACTCCATATTGTTTTCCAACATTAAAAGGTAAAAGTACTCAAATAACTATTATAGTTGTTCTAGAGCAGGGGTTCTCAACCTTTTTGCTTCCAAGGCCCCTCTCCCGTGTTATAAAAATTCCATGGACCCCCCTGGGGCGGGGGGGGTGGAAGAGGTTGGAGTGGGAGGAGAGAAGGGGGGCGAGAAGGAAGGGGGTGAGGGGACGGAGCTGGGGTTCATCTCACGATTGCCATTAGCAGCTGTCAAAGTTCACTGGGCCTCAGCCCCTCAACACAAACAGGGATAACTTTCCACCCACTTTACGGCGCCTGGAGGCCCTCCAGGATCTCGAACTGAAAAAGGGTTAAAAAAACAGCTACGGACTGTCAAGCACTACTACATTGTTCACCTGCACTTTTGCCATGGCTCATACGGGGTGATTGTGTTCCCCCCCCCCCCCCACCCACCCACCCATCTCAGGCCCACCCACACTGATTTAAAACAGAGACCGAGGCTCTGGGCTGGCTTGGCAGTGTGCGACAGGCCCCAAGTCTTTGCTTTCCCACAGAAGCTCCACTCCATCCTCCTCCTCCTTCGCCTGCCCCTCAATTGGTTCGCGGAGCGCCCACAGGTAGCACGCCTCTACCGCCACCGAAGACCCGGAGAACCCAGGTTCCACCGCTAACTTCCCCACACATCCACCCAAAGCCACCTGCTAAAACTAGTTGATCTCCCGTGGCGTGGATCCCTTGAAATCTCCTCATGAACCCCTAGGAAGCCATGGAGCTGTGGTTGAGAACCCCTTTTCTAGAGAATGGTATTATGAAGCCCATATACAACAAATCAGTTGGTACCAGTAATAGAAGAAAATATTAGATCAGCTGAGAGGAAAACAACTCCAACTACTACTTAGTGTAATAGCTACTAAAAAAAAAGCACACCAACATGGCCATTTGCCTTTAACAACTAAGAAATCCGAGGTCTGCAAGGCGAGAAAAGTGGTAGGTGGATTATTCTTCCTAAAATTTACAAGGATTCCTCCAAAGTCATTTCTCTTTAGACTCAAAGAAATATTCAGGCTGAATATTTACCTTCTGGAATTCTTTTGCTTTTTCCCGATTCCTGGCACACACCGTTTGTCTGGTCACCTCCTTTTTCCTGTTTTTCACCTCATCAAGCTGGCTGTAGAAGCTGCAAAGTATGAATAATATGTTAATACAAGGGTACAGACAAATCCAAATAGAGAACTTAGTTTCTCCAAGTATTTAAGCTAAATTCATGAAACCAATTTGGTAGAGAGAGAGATCCTAATTGTGAACTATAGTATTATGGTATTGATATGAAAGTGCAGGGTTACTCAAGTGCAGGACTAGATTTTATCTACTTGTGATTAGGAGCAGCAAGACCAGAAATGGAGAGGTTAAAAATGAGTTTCTGATTTCCATTTCATTCTAGCACCCATGGGCAAGGAGTTATCCTTGGGATTTGCAGAAAATCCAACCACATTATTTCCAAAACATAGTTTACATTTATTTTTTTTCATAGTGGCATTGATGGTACTGAATAAAAGACTCATTGGGAGGAATTTTAACCCCCAAAAGTGGCGAGAAGTAAAAATGTAAAAAAAATCTCAAACCTGAATCCAACCTGCCTCAAACCTTTCCACTTCCGGGTGTAATGGAAATGGGACCTGAGGCCAACCTGCTCCCAGGAGGCGGATTGCTCATTTAAATATTTAATGAGGCCACGTGCCTCAGATTTTATCTCCATTTCAGTTTTAACGTGGGCCGGTCAGGTTTCCCAAACCTCTTCCACCCTCCTCTGTGCTCTGCGGCTGCGGCCTGGTGCTGAATGCCTACCCTCCCGAAAGCCAGCCAGCATCTCAATCTGGCTGGCTCCGGTCGGGAAATGGAGTCCAAAAATGGCAATCAGGTCTTGCTGTTAAATTCAGCAGGATCCAAGGGAAATCAATTCTTCCGGGTTTCTGGACCATAAAAATGCCGCCGTCCCCAACCCCCCCGGTTAATCCATTATCTCATTTTCCTAGGTATCTACTTTCAATAATAATATAGAGCTGTTGTTTGAGTCATTACTCCACCCATACTGACCAGTTCAATTTTGTATTAAAACCCATAAAATACATTTGTAAAAATTTAACTAACCTATTTAACATGACTGCCAGACTATTGCACAATATCAACAGCCTTCAAAATGACTACAGGAAACTTTTTTTTATCCGGCACCGACGGGACCGACGTGGTGCCGGTTCATCAAAAATTTCGGATAACCGAAAGCTATAGTAAAAGATACGGAGCGGAGAGCTCCGTATAAAGCAACAAACCCTGTTGCTTAGCAACAGGTTCAGAACAATGGCCACAAGTTCCAAGCGTCTCTGTAGCTTAGCAACAGCTGCAGCCACACCCTTGCACAGCAACAGATCGAGGAAGGCAAGTAATAAAACTTACCTGAACCTACTCCTGAATTTTGCCGGTTAACCGAGATTTCCGGTTATTTAGGTGCCGGTATATCAAAAGTTTCCTGTATCATGACACTTAAATTCTAATCCTTGTAGTCAAATTCCTCCATGGCCTCGCCCCTCCCTATCTCTAACCTCCATCCCTACAAGCCTTCAAGATCTCTGAGCTCCGCCAATTCTGGCCTCTTGCGTATATCCGATTTTAATCGCTCCACCATTGGTAGCTGTGCCTTCAGCTGCCTAGGTCCAAAGCACTGGAATTCCCTCCCAAAACTTCCCAGCCTCTCTTTCCTTGAAATAACAACAGAAAATGCTGGAAAAACTCAGCAGGTCAGGCAACATCCGTGGAGAGAAATTTGAGTTGACGTTTCGGGTCGAACCCTTCTTCAAAACTGGAAAGAAAAGAAACTAGATCGAAGGCAGGGCTGCGATCGGACAAAAGAATAAAAGAAACAAAAGAAGTAAAAGAGATTAGAAGCTAGACAAGATGGTAATAGGCTGAGATTAGGTGTAAAGTGTACTGGCAGGGCAAGAGATAGCTGCCAGGTGTGAGAGAGAAACAAAAGGAAAGGGGGGGGGGGGGGAAAGGAGTGGAAAAATTACAAGAAAAAATGAAATGGGGGCCGAGCTTATGATCTGAAATTGTTGAACTCGATATTGAGTCCGGAAGGCTGCAGAGTGCCTAATCGGAAGATGAGGTACTGTTCCTCGAGTTTACGTTGAGCTTCCGTGGAACAATACAAGAGGCCAAGGACGGTGAGGTCCGAGTGGGAATGGAGCGGTGAATTAAAATGACAGGCGACCGGAAGCTCGGGGTCACCCTTACGGACTGAACGGAGGTGTTCCGCAAAGCGGTCACCCAATCTGCGTTTGGTCTCCCCAATGTAGAGGAGACTGCATCGTGAGCAGCGAATACAGTATACTAGATTGCGAGCAGTACAAGTAAATCGCTGTTTCACCTGGAAGGGGTGTTTGGGGCCCTGGACAGTGGGAAGGTATAGGGGCAGGTGTTACATCTCCTCCGCTTGCACGGGAAAGTACCAGGCGAAGGTGAAGGGCTGTTTGGGGTGATAGAGGAGTGGACTAGGGTGTCTCGGAGGGAGCGGTCCCTGCGGAATGCTGAAAGGGGAGGGGAGGGGAAGATACGTTTGGTGGTGGGATCACTTTGGAGGTAGCGGAAATGCCGGAGGATGATCCGTTGAATGTGGAGGCTGGTGGGGTGAAAGGTGAGGACAAGGGGAACCCTATCGTGATTCCGGGGAGGAGGGGCAGGGGTGAGGGCAGAAGTGCGGGAGATAGAACTGACACGGTCGAGGGCAGTGTCAACCACGGTAGAGGGGAATCCTCGGTTGCGGAAAAAGGAAGACATGTCTGAAGCACTGGTGTGGAAGGTGGCATCGTCGGAGCAGATACGGCGGAGACGGAGAAACTGGGAGAATGGAATAGAGTCCTTACAGGAGGCAGGGTGGGAGGAAGTGTAGTCCAGGTAGCTGTGGGAGTCAGTGGGCTTGTAGTGAATATTGGTCGATAACCTATCCCCAGAGATGGAGACGGAGAAGTCGAGGAAGGGAAGGGAAGAGTCAGAGATGGACCATGTGAAGGTGAGGGAAGGGTGGAAATTGGAGGCAAAGTGAATGAAATTGTCAAGTTCGGGGTGAGAGCAGGAAACTGCACCGATACAGTCATCAATGTATCGGAAAAAGAGGTGAGGGAGGGGACCCGAGTAGGACTGGAATAAAGATTGTTCCATATAGCCCACGAAAAGGCAGGCATAGCTAGGACCCATGCCGGTACCCATGGCAACACCTTTGATTTGGAGGAAATGAGTGGAGTTAAAGGAGAAGTTGTTCAATGTGAGAACAAGTTCAGCCAGGCGGAGGAGGGTAGTGGTGGATGGGGACTGGTCGGGCCTCTGTTCAAGGAAGAAGCGGAGCGCCCTCAGGCCATCCGGGTGGGGGATGGAGGTGTAGAGGGATTGTACGTCCATGGTGAAAAGGAAGCGGTTGGGGCCAGGAAACTGGAAACTGTTAAAGTGGCGGAGGGCGTCCGAAGAGTCGCGGCTAACTGCCGCCGTGACATTGGCCGTCTCCATTTCTCTGCTCCCCTCACTCACTCCAACCTACCTCCCCCTGAACTTGCAGCACTCCATTCTCTTAGATCCAACCCTGACATTGTCATTAAACCCGCTGACAAGGGTGGTGCTGTTGTTGTTTGGCGTACTGACCTCTACCTAGCGGAAGCTGAACGGCAACTCTCCGACACCTCCTCCTACCTCCACCTGGACCATGACCCCACTACCGAACATCAAACCACCGTTTCCAAGACTGTCACTGACCTCAATTCCTCTGGAGATCTTCCCCCCGCTGCCACCAACCTCATAGTTCCCCAACCCCGCACAGCCCACTTCTACCTCCTTCCCAAGATCCACAAACAGGACTGCCCTGGTAGACCCATCGTTTCAGCCTGTTCTTGCCCCACGGAACTTATCTCTTCCTATCTTGACTATCTTTTCTCCCCTTGTCCAGTCTCTTCCCGCCTACATCCGCGACTCTTCGGACGCCCTCCGCCACTTTAACAGTTTCCAGTTTCCTGGCCCCAACCGCTTCCTTTTCACCATGGACGTACAATCCCTCTACACCTCCATCCCCCACCCGGATGGCCTGAGGGCGCTCCGCTTCTTCCTTGAACAGAGGCCCGACCAGTCCCCATCCACCACTACCCTCCTCCGCCTGGCTGAACTTGTTCTCACATTGAACAACTTCTCCTTTAACTCCACTCATTTCCTCCAAATCAAAGGTGTTGCCATGGGTACCGGCATGGGTCCTAGCTATGCCTGCCTTTTCGTGGGCTATATGGAACAATCTTTGTTCCAGTCCTACTCGGGTCCCCTCCCTCACCTCTTTTTCCGATACATTGATGACTGTATCGGTGCAGTTTCCTGCTCTCACCCCGAACTTGACAATTTCATTCACTTTGCCTCCAATTTCCACCCTTCCCTCACCTTCACATGGTCCATCTCTGACTCTTCCCTTCCCTTCCTCGACTTCTCCGTCTCCATCTCTGGGGATAGGTTATCGACCAATATTCACTACAAGCCCACTGACTCCCACAGCTACCTGGACTACACTTCCTCCCACCCTGCCTCCTGTAAGGACTCTATTCCATTCTCCCAGTTTCTCCGTCTCCGCCGTATCTGCTCCGACGATGCCACCTTCCACACCAGTGCTTCAGACATGTCTTCCTTTTTCCGCAACCGAGGATTCCCCTCTACCGTGGTTGACACTGCCCTCGACCGTGTCAGTTCTATCTCCCGCACTTCTGCCCTCACCCCTGCCCCTCCCCCCCGGAATCACGATAGGGTTCCCCTTGTCCTCACCTTTCACCCCACCAGCCTCCACATTCAACGGATCATCCTCCGGCATTTCCGCTACCTCCAAAGTGATCCCACCACCAAACGTATCTTCCCCTCCCCTCCCCTTTCAGCATTCCGCAGGGACCGCTCCCTCCGAGACACCCTAGTCCACTCCTCTATCACCCCAAACAGCCCTTCACCTTCGCCTGGTACTTTCCCGTGCAAGCGGAGGAGATGTAACACCTGCCCCTATACCTTCCCACTGTCCAGGGCCCCAAACACCCCTTCCAGGTGAAACAGCGATTTACTTGTACTGCTCGCAATCTAGTATACTGTATTCGCTGCTCACGATGCGGTCTCCTCTACATTGGGGAGACCAAACGCAGATTGGGTGACCGCTTTGCGGAACACCTCCGTTCAGTCCGTAAGGGTGACCCCGAGCTTCCGGTCGCCTGTCATTTTAATTCACCGCTCCATTCCCACTCGGACCTCACCGTCCTTGGCCTCTTGTATTGTTCCACGGAAGCTCAACGTAAACTCGAGGAACAGTACCTCATCTTCCGATTAGGCACTCTGCAGCCTTCCGGACTCAATATCGAGTTCAACAATTTCAGATCATAAGCTCGGCCCCCATTTCATTTTTTCTTGTAATTTTTCCACTCCTTTCCCCCCCCCCCCTTTCCTTTTGTTTCTCTCTCACACCTGGCAGCTATCTCTTGCCCTGCCAGTACACTTTACACCTAATCTCAGCCTATTACCATCTTGTCTAGCTTCTAATCTCTTTTACTTCTTTTGTTTCTTTTATTCTTTTGTCCGATCGCAGCCCTGCCTTCGATCTAGTTTCTTTTCTTTCCAGTTTTGAAGAAGGGTTCGACCCGAAACGTCAACTCAAATTTCTCTCCACGGATGTTGCCTGACCTGCTGAGTTTTTCCAGCATTTTCTGTTCGGATTTCCAACATCTGCAGTATTTTGCTATCTCTTTCCTTGAAGACGCTCCTTAAAACCTACCTCTTTGACCAAGCTTTTGCTCACCTAACCCAATATCTTGGGGCTCGGTGTAGGGTTGCAAAATTCCAGGAATTTTTAAAAGAGAAAACTTTCCATGGGAATTTAGAGTTTTTTTGCACACTGATGGTTTTTGTCTCTGACCCTTATATTATCTTTGTCATCAAAATAGACATACTGTTCCATACAAATAAAAACAGGCTTTCAAAACTTGATTTAGGTTATAATTTTAAACTTTATTGAACCCCCACAAAAAGACCCATCTAAAATAAAATAAAAAGAGCGTCAGCTTATTTAGCCTGCAATTTGTCCTTATTTTGTCCCTTTGAGTCTTCTACTCATGAGTCGTCTTAGTCTTCTACTCATCATTGCTCCTCCCGATTCTCTGACTCTGGCTCTGACGTGTCCATTTCCTCCTCTGTATCACTGTCTGGCTGTGTGGTGGACACATCTGTATCTGGCTGAATAAGTTGTAGGTTCGCCCGGATAGCCACCAGTTTCTCCACTCTCGTTAGTCAGCCTGTTGTGTACCTTTGTATGCGTATTCCCAAAAAGTGACCAGTTTCGTTCAGAGGCCGCTGACGAAGGTGGGATTTGGAGTATCACCGATGCAATAGGTGACAGGGCCTCAGATGCACAAAGTCCCTTCCACCAGGTATGTGCACTGATATGCTTGCATGATTCCCATATCCCATCCCCATTCCAAAGACCTTGCTTGGTAGAGAACTTTGCCAGACTTCCCAGAACTTTGCCCACATCCAGATTGAGATGGTGTGAGAGGGTAGAAATCACACTGTAAGCGCTGTTGATCTGTTCTCCAGAAAGTATTGGTCTCCCAACATGCTTTGGGTCCAGCATGTATGCTGCAGCATGAATCGGCTTGACACAAAATTCTTGACGCGTCTGTATCAATTGAACAATTGCCTTCTCCTCTGCTTTGAGCAGCAGGGATGTGGGTAGGGCAATGCTGATTTGTTCTTTTAAATCAGCAACAAGCCTGAGAACATCTGACAAGACAGCGTCATCTCCTTCAATCTGAGCAATTGCAGATGCTACTGGTGAGAGTAGTTTAAGGCTGCTAACCACTCTCCCAAAACACATCATCCAGCAGTATTTTCTTGATGGTGGTTTCCATATCCCCAGACTGGGATATTGCCATTTCTTGCAGTGACTCCTTACCCTCCAGAAGGCTGTTGTACATTATGACAACACCACCCCATCTAGTGTTGTTGGGCAGCTTCAGTGTGGTGTTCTTGTTCTTTGTCATTTGCTTGGAGTTGTAGGTTGCTGCAACTACCTGTTTTCCCCTGACATACTTAACAACTTGCTTGGCTCTCTTGTACAGTGTTTCCATGGTTCTCAAACCCATGTCCTCCTTGAGGAGCAGGTTGAGCCCATGAGCTATGCACCCAATAGACGTAATATGAGGGTAGGCTTCCTCCACTTGAGCCCAAGCAACCTTCATATTCGCAGCATTGTCAGTAACTACAAAAGACCTTTTGTGATCCAAGATCGTTGATGACCGCTTTCAGCTAATCAGCAATATATGTGCCTGTGTGTCTGTTGTCCTTTGTGTCTGTGCTCTTGAAGAACACTGGGAGAGGAATGGAGACAATGTAGTTTATGATGCCCTCCCCTCGTACATTTGACCACCCATCTGAGATAACTGCACCACAGTCTGCCATCTCTATCATTTCTTTAAGCTTTCCTTGGACTCTGTTATACCCAGCCTCCAGCAAATAAGTAGACAAAACATGTGGTAGAAAGAAAACAGGGACTTAAGACTGGTAAGCCTGACATCAGTAGTGGGGAAAATGCTAGAGTCCATTATAAAAGATGTAATAGCAGAGCACTTGGAAAACAGTGACAGGGTCGGACAAAGTCAACATGGATTTACAAAAGGTAAATCGTGCTTGACTAATCTACTGGAATTTTTTGAGGGTGTAACTGGTAGGATAAGGGAGAACCAGTGGATGTGGTGTATTTGGACTTTCAGAAGGCTTTCAATAAGGTCCCGCATAAAGAGATTAGTGTGTAAAGTTAAGGCACATGGGATTGGGGGCAAGGTACTGACTTGGATAAAGAACTGGTTGGCAGACAGGAAGCAAAGAGTTGGAATAAACGGCTCTTTTTCTGAGTGGCAGGCAGTGACTAGTGGGGTACCGCAGGGATCGGTCCTAGGACCCCAGCTATTCACAATATATATATAAATGATCTGGACGAGAGAACTAGATGTAATATCTCCAAGTTTGCAGACGACACAAAGCTGGGTGGGCGTGTGTGCTGTGAGGAGGATGCCGAGAAACTCCAGGATGATTTGGACAGGTTGGGTGATTATACTGCATCTGCCATGCTTCTGCCCAATGTGGATAAATGCGAGGTTATCCACTTTGGTGGCAAAACCAGGAAGGCAGATTATTATCTGAACGGCAATAGATTGGGAGAAGGGGAAGTGCAACGAGACCTGGGTGTCCTTGTGCACCAGTCGCTGAAGGTAAGCATGCAGGTGCAGCAGGCGGTTAAGAAGGCAAATGGTATGTTGGCCTTCGTAGTGAGAGGGTTCGAGTACAAAAACAAGGATGTCTTGCTGCAGTTGTACAGGACCTTGGTGAGACCACACCTTGAGTACTGTGTGCAGTTTTGGTCGCCTTATCTGAGGAAGGATGTTCTTGCCATGGAGGGAGTGCAGCAAAGATTCACCAGACTGATACCTGGGATGGCAGGAATGACGTATGAGGAGAGATTGGGTCGATTGGGCTTATACTTGCTGGAGTTTCGAAGAATGAGAGGGGATCTCATTGAAACTTATAAAATTCTAACAGGACTGGACAGACTGGATGCAGGAAGGATGTTCCCGATGGCCGGGGAGTCCAGAACCAGGGGTCACAGTCTAAGGATAAGGGGTAAGCCATTTAAGACAGATATGAGGAGGAATTTCTTCACCCAGAGAGTGGTGAACCTGTGGAATTCTCTACCACAGAAGGCCGTGGAGGCCAATTCATTAAATATATTCAAGAAAGAGTTGGATATATTTCTTAAGGCTAAAGGGATCAAGGGATATGGGGAGAAGGCAGGGACAGGGTACTGAATTTGGATGATCAGCCATGATCTCATTGAATGGCGGAGCAGGCTCGAGGGGCCGAATGGCCTACTCCTGCTCCTATCTTCTATGTTTTTATGTCTGGTGGGAGGACAGTATGCAGGGCAAATAACATTGAAAAATCTCTTCCAGTACACATTGGCTGCGAGCATGAGGGGTGAGCCTGTCGCATATACAGCTCGAGCAAGGCACTCATCTGCATTCTTCTGGCTATGGTTATCCATTGTATCAAAGAACCTTCCAAGTGGGCCAGGAGTTGCTGATAAGGAGCCTGATGCTGAATGAGAACCATCATCTTCTTGAATGGAAGCAGAGGAACTCTGGGCTGACTGCTGTGAGCTTTGAGTGAAGTTGTTGCATTTGGATAAATGCTGCTGCATCTTTGTGGCATTCTTTACATATGGCTTTGTACAGTGTTTGCACGTGTACACAGTCTTTCCATCTTTAATGCCTGGGATAAAATGCTTCCACACATCCGACGGTAAACGTGGCATTGTTCTATGCAGAGAAATAAAGGGCATTCGTCTGTGTCGAACTGCGGTCGATCAGCACGATTGCAACAGGGTGAGTAATTTTTTCCTGAGGCTCCCTGTGATGGAAACATGACCTGTGCACGCACGACGCTACATCACCAACAGAGGGAGCTAATCGCTCATCCAACCAATCAGGACACATTTGTTCACAGTTACACACAAAACTGGTAATTATTAAAACAAGCCAAGTAAGATAAACATATAATAAGAAATTACTTAATAATTAAGATTCCACCTCTGTTAGTAATTTTAAGAGAGGACCTGTGGGGAAAAAAATGAAAGAAATACAAAAAAAAACAATACAGGAAACTTTCGTTTAACCGGAGGTTAAAATGTCCGGAAAGCTCTATCTACCGGCAAAATTCAGGAGCCGTTTCCTATAAGTTTTTTTACTTCTCGTTGCTTTTTTTTTTCCAGTCAGGCTCTGCAAGGTCTAGCTGAAGCTGTTGCTTAGCTACAGAGATGCTTTTAAGCTGCGGCCGACTGTTTTGAAGCTGTTGCTAAGCAACAGGGTTTGTTGATTCACACAGAGCTCAAAAGCTCCGTATGTTTTAACATTAGCGCTGGTTTCTACGGCAGTTTTAATGGTACGGCACCAGCTCGGTCCCGTCAGTGCCGGATACCAGAAAGTTTCCTGTATTATGCTAGTATGTGTGACGTAATAAAACTCACTACGCACTTGGTTTGAGCATAAAGCAAGGCTTTAATCAACTTGTTTCAGAACATGGAAGTCTAGTTGTATTTCCACTAGCTCGTCTTACAAAATGTCCCTGGAAAGCTGGGGCCCATGCCCGAGTATTTATACTCCTTGGACGGCGCCACCAGCTGGCTGGCCAGCGTTATTTCATAAGTAGTTTCTTGATGATGAGATTTATAACAATGTGTTTTGGGCAAAATTCCCAAGCTAAACTTCCCTTGGAAAATTTCCGGAAACTTTCCGCCCCTTCGCAACCCCTAGCTCTGTCAAATTTTGTTTGATACACTCCAGAGAAGTGTCTTGTGATGTTTTACTATGTTAAAGGCGCTATAGAAATGCAAGTTGTTGTTGATGTACTGAAACATAAACCACTGTTTGAAATCAGATCTGGTCACACTTAAGACTCGGTCTGTGGCCCATCAGTTGGCGGATTAGGTTTCCATATATGGCTAAACCTTAATATGAAATCTGATCTAAAATGATTAAAGTAACAATGCTGCACAGCAAAGGATGTCCAAACTCCAATTGTGACCAGGTTTTTTTTTTTTTAAATCAAACGAATCATACCAATAAGGGAGTTAAAAAGTTTAAACAGAGAATTTTACAACCGCTTCTACTATACCGGAGTGTTCTTTGTCGCATCTCTACTTCTACAGCCTTTCTGTCCTCTGGAGTAGAAACTTTCACTTCACCCACCATCTTCAAATGAGCTGCCACTGATGATGATGCTGGTTAGTACAGGAAAGTAAATGAGGTAGCTCAGTATATCAACTCATGTGAGCAAAGAATAGCAAAAAATATGCAGCACAATTCTTACCAGGCAAAGAAGTCTGTTCCTGTTTTAAAGGAATTGGTTTCATGTGTTGTTCAACAGACTTCACTACTCCAGATCTTTCCTTTCTTTTCACATCCTCCACTCGTTTTGCAGAGTTTGTAAGAAATGTATGTTTTTTCTTCAGAACTGCTTCATTCAAAATTTTAGAAGATTCAAACTCGAATACCATAACTGACAAACAAAAGAAAAATGTACTTAAAGTATTAAATAAGTGATTATAACTCGCTCTCTATCCTGAAATAAGAACCAGATTTAACATGTTCATATGGAATTTCCTTGTGAGCTATTTGTGAACACCTCGAGTCTCTTCACCGGGAGCAAGCGGAAGCCAAGCGCAAACAACGGAAGGAGCGCACATCAACCCAAGCACCCCACCCACCTGCCCCTTCAACCACCGTCTGCCCCACCTGTGATAGAGACTGTAGGTCCCGCATTGGACTCAGTCACCCGAGAACTCATTTTTAGTATGGAAGCAAGTCATCCTCGGTTCCGAGGGACTGCCTAAGTGAGAATTTTAACAGAGGGATTAACCCACTTAAAATAAATGGTTCAATGCCTGTTAAAACATTGAACAAATAGTGGAATTTCATGTGAAAACGTCCAGTATTTTAACAGGCATTAAGCAATTTATTTTCAGCAGGTTTATCTTGCACTGTAATTTCAAGGACTTTAAGACTGCACTAGAATTTGAGTGTCAACCATGGCTCAATTGGTAGCACTCTCTCCAGAGTCAGAAGGTTGTGGGTTCAAGTCCCACTCCAAGACTTCAGCACAAAAATCTAGGCTGACACTCCAATGCAGAGCTGAGGGAATGCTGCACTGTCGTAGGTGCCGTCGTTCGGATGAGACGTTAAACAGAGGCCTTGTCTGCTCTCAGGTGGATGTTAAAGCTTGCATGGCACTATCTCGAAGAGCAGAGGAGTTATTCCCAGTGTCCTGGCCAATATCTGTCCCTCAAACATCACAAAAACAGTTTATTTGGTCATTATCACATTGCTGTTTGTGGGACCATGCAGTGCGCAAATTGGCTGTCACATTTCCTACATTACAACAGTGACTACACTTCAAAAGTACTTAATTGGCTGTAAAGCACTTTGGGATGACTAGAGGTCGTGAAAAGCGCTATATAAATGCAAGCCTGTCTTTCTTTCGAAGATCTCCATAGCACCAGTCACGGTCAGAAATTATGCTACTGCAAGGTTCTACAAATAGGGAAGGAGTGTTCATTGCCACTGAAATAATTTTGTAAATGATCTGAGAGACAATGCCAAAGACTAGAGAAATATGGTTGTAATAGGCTAGCCAGGAGACCATTGGAATAGTCAAGCCTGAAGGTGGCAAGGGCACAGATGAGGGTTTCAACAGTAGATGGGCAGAAGCGAGTGATGTTAGAGGTAGAAGTAGGGATTCTCAGAGAGAGGATATGGGGTCAGAAGCTTAGCTGGGGGTTAAATAAGACAATTAGGTTGCGAACAGTCTGATTCAGCTGGAAACGGTGGCTGGAGAGGGGGATGGAATCAATACATAGGTGTGGAGTTTGTGGCAATGGGTTTGGTGTCCCAATGTTTAGTGGAGCAAATCCATGATTGAATGTTGGTACAGCTGGGCGTCATTAACGTACCTGTGGAAACTGACCCATCTCTGCAGATGATATAGTCAAGGCATAGCAAGTAGATGAGGAAGAGGATAGGGCCATGGATAGATCCTTGAATAACTCTTGAGGTAATGGTGTAGGGGTTGGAAGAGAAGATATTGCAGAAATGCTCCGGTTATGATCAGATAGGCAAGGAAGGAACTAAACGAGGGCAACAGAGGGGAGGTATTGGAAGATGGTGTGAAAGGTTGCAGAGGAGGGCGAGGAAGAGATAATGCACCAGTCACAGATAATGTTGTTCAGGATTTTAGTTTGGGCTGTTTTGGTGCTGTGGAAAACCTGACTGGAGGGATTCAAACAGGGAGTTGCAGGAGATATAGGCATGGATTTAGGGGGGGGTGGAGGCGACAACATTTACACAGACTTGAGAGGAAAAGGAATTTGGAGATGGGGCTGTAATTTGCAAGGTCAGAGGGGTTGAGGGCAATGTTCCCTGTAATTTTTTTGGTGTGTGGCCCATTCAAATTTTCACGCATGTGTAGTTTCTTGCATTGAAAAGCCAGTGAGCAGCCTGTGCGGGACGTCCAGACCGGTGCGCGGCCGTGCAGCTTAGCGGGAACGTTGGTTGAGGGTGGGATTTTTGAGGAGCAAATTTGATAGCGAGGGGAAGAGTGCTCGAGGAGAAGTAACCTTTTACAATGTCATCTAGCATTGGGGCCAGAGAGGGTAGTTGGGTGGTCAACAGTTTAGTGAAATGGAGCTGGAAGCGAGTCTCATGGACAAGATGGTGTGGGTGTAAAGAGAAGGGAAAGAAGAGATGAAAGAGAAAGTTGAAAGAGTTGGGGGTTCTGGGCTAGGATGACAAGTAAGCAGGGAAGCAGAAGAATGGATGGTTTCTATCTTGGTGACAAAGTAATCCATGAGATCCTTGTACTGCTCGTTAGAGGTGAGGGTGCAAGGCGTAGGGAAGACTATTAGTAGTGGAAACGTCAAGCAATACTAGAGATTATATGATTTTCTCCCCATAGAATACAAACATATAAAATAGTTTCCATTAAAAGTACAGTAATACATGTTGGGTTACTGGGTAATAAGAGTGAGTTGGACAGAGACCTGGGTTCCAATCCAGCATAGTCATGCATGGAAATCTCCATTGGTTGGCTATAAGTAACTGGTGTAAAATGAGTTTGAGCAACCTCAACCCAGTTCGAATGGGCATGGACCTTCAACAAAAGAAAATCTTCCCCATATTCAGCACACTTGGGGGGGGGGGGGGGGGGGTCACAGGATAGTTGGTGTAGGAAAAAGAAAAATGTCCCATTAGTCAGTAAGGGGGTGGGGGGGGGGGGGGGGCTCCTCTTCACCGTTAAAAACCATGTTGTTGGTGCAAAGGAAGCTTTACTCTGTATCTATACTTAACCTGGAAATAACCAATGTTGACACAAGAGTGCCTAAAATTGGAAAAAAAAGAGTTCAATTTATCAGCACTAATATCATTTGATGAACACAAAAGAATTAAACTTACAATAAACAACATGCACTCATCATAACTGTACAACACAACTTGAATATATACGTGACAAATAGTAACTAAAATAACAGGAAAATAAAATCAAGAAGGAACTGCAGCAATATTGGGCACGTAGCATTCAATACCGTGAACTATTGTGAAACTGACTGAGCTCCTCACCCTCAGAGCTTTTGTCAACACCACTAGAAATGCTAACCCGTTCCATTTTACAGTCCCTGATCACCATTTTGATATCACATGTTCAAAATGCACCACGCCAGGAAAGAATGTGAACTCTAATGTCAGTTTCAGAGAGTTTGAAGTTTTATCTGTAGTCACTTGTTTCAGGAAATACCATAAACTAAATACAGTTTACAGTGTGAAAACTGTTGGAAGAAACTGACTATCTGCTAAATTGTCTGTTATTGCATACATTAGTTAAATCTCAATTAACATCAATATGTTTGAAATGCAACTAACTAAGTTGCTTAAGCAGTTCGGATGAATTAGTTTCACTGTACAGTAGTTGGTGTCAGGCTCTCACAGACATGGGACTCTTTCGCCTAAATCACACAATTGCTCCCCAAAGATATATAGAATGAGCTAGGCAAGTATTCAGGAAAGTGCTCAGAGGAGCTAGGATTCAGCAGGTCA
This sequence comes from Somniosus microcephalus, assembly GCF_052327205.1. Classification (NCBI taxonomy): domain Eukaryota; kingdom Metazoa; phylum Chordata; class Chondrichthyes; order Squaliformes; family Somniosidae; genus Somniosus; species Somniosus microcephalus. The sequence continues at coordinate 122,952,775 of NC_140996.1, forward strand.
GCTGATGCAGCGTGAGCTTATTTTGCAGGCAGAAAAGTAGAAACAGATTTTTGCACACAGTTGTGTCAATTTTATTCTTTTTACACTATAGAACTTTACGGAGTACCAATTTCTGTTTCGAAATCAAAGGTTAGTCCTAAAAAAGTGTTTTCTGATAAAGTAGTTAGAATTAGAGGCCTGGATTTTAGCCTGGAGGCAAGTTCTGTGCAGGGGAGGGGGAATCTGTTGTACGGTCGGGAAACTCAGAAGAACAGATTTCCCGAATGTCCTGCAGAATTTAACTGCAAGGCTCCATCAAGTGGGGTTCCTGCCCACAGACAGCCTGATGGCCTTTCGGGCAGGAAGCTTGCTATACAAGGCTGAAGCCTACGAGAGCAGGCAAGTGCATTGGGGGAACCTTCCAGCTAATTTGTTGCATCAGAGACTCGAGTTGATTTGAGAAATAACATTTAAATTTCCATTGCTAAAATACTAACTACCAACAATACAGGTATATATATTTTTTTCTTTAAAACTTGATTTTTTCCCCGCCTCGGACCAGGGAGCAGCGAGGCAAGGAGCGCGGTATAAAAACCGGCGCGAGCAGCGAGGCCCGACCAGTTCGGACCAGGGAGCAGCGAGGCGAGGAGCGCGGTATAAAAACCGGCGCGAGCAGCGGGGCCCGACCAGTTCGGACCAGCGAGACGAGGAGCGCGGTAAAAAAACCGGCGCGAGCAGCGAGGCCCGACCAGTTCGGACCAGGGAGCAGCGAGGCAAGGAGTGCGGTATAAAAACCGGCGCGAGCAGCGGGGCCCGACCAGTTCGGACCAGCGAGACGAGGAGCGCGGTATAAAAACCGGCGCAAGCAGCGAGGCCCGACCAGTTCGGACCAGGGAGCAGCGAGGCTTGCCAACTCAGCAGCGGGGAGAGAGGTAAAAAGTAATCAGAGTGTGATGTCACCAGGGAGCAGGTAAGTGATTGGTTGGTGAGTATTTCTCTATTTTTTAAACTTTAACTCTGTGGTTTATAGTTGCTAAGGTCTTTCTGGTGTAGCGGGGACTGTTGGTAAACCATACAAGCGCCCTAGAGTTTCTCTTTAATTGGTGGTAGTGAATTAATTTAAATTAATTAAAGGGTAAGTCATGTCAGGACAGCCCAGCCCCGTGTTATGCTCCTCTTGCTCTATGTGGGAATTCAGGGACGCTGCCTGTGTCCCTGACGACCATGTGTGCCAGAAATGCATCCAGCTGCAGCTACTAGCAGACCGCATTGCGGCGCTGGAGCTGCAGATGGATGGGCTTTGGAGCATTCACGATGCTGAGAGGGTCGTGGAAAACACGTTTACTGAGTTGGTCACACCGCAGGTTAAGGGCTGCACAGGCAGAAGGGAAATGGGTGACCATCAGGCAGAGCAGTAGAGGCAGGCAGGTAGTGCAGGGGACCCCTGTGGCCATCCCCCTCTCAAACAGGTATACCGATTTGGATACTGTTGAGGGGGATGACTTACCAGAGGAAGGCAGCAGCAGCCAACTTCCTGGCACCAGGGGTGCTTCTGCTGCTCAGGAAGGGAGGAAAAAGAGTGGGAGAGCAATAGTGGTAGGGGATTCTATCGTAAGGGGAACAGAGAGGCGTTTCTGTGGCCGTAGACGTGACTCCAGGATGGTTTGTTGCCTCCCTGGTGCCAGGGTCAAGGATGTCACTGAACGGCTGCAGGGCATTCTGAAGGGGGAACAGTCAGAGGTTGTGGTTCACATTGGGACCAATGACATGGGTAGGAAGAGGGATGAGGTCCTGCAGCAAGAATTTAGGGAGCTAGGTAGCAGATTAAAGAGCAGGACCTCAAAGGTTGTAATCTCTGGATTACTCCTGGTGCCACGTGCTAGTGAGTATAGGAATAGGAGGATAGAGCAGAGGAATGCGTGGCTAAAGAGTTGGTGCAGGAGGGAGGGCTTTAGTTTCCTGGATCACTGGGCCTGCTTCTGGGGAAGGTGGAGCTTGTACAAGTCGGACGGGTTGCACCTGAATCAGAACGGGACAAATATCCTTGCGGGGAGGTTTGCTAGCACTGTTCGGGGGGGTTGAAACTAAAATGGCAGGGGGTTGGGAACCTGAGCAGGGAGACAGAGGAAAGGGAAACAGGGATAAAAGCAAAAGATAGGAAGGAGAAAAACAAAAGTGGCAGTCAGAGAAATCAACGGTTTAAATCAAACGTGGCCACAGTAAATAATAATTCTAATAGGTCTAAGAGCGCTAAAAAAACAAGCCTGAAGGCTTTGTGTCTTAATGCGAGGAGCATTTGTAATAAGGTGGATGAATTGGCTGCGCAAATAGAGGTAAACAAATATGATTTGGTTGGGATTACGGAAACGTGGCTCAAGGATGGCCAAGACTGGGAACTCAACATCCAGGGGTATTCGATATTCAG
>NC_140996.1:122955678-122992401 GCF_052327205.1 Somniosus microcephalus
GGGGGTGAAGAGAGGGGGGGGGTGAAGAGATGGGGGGGTGAAGAGAGGGGGGGGTGAAGAGAGGGGGGTGAAGAGAGGGGGGGGGGAAGAGAGGGGGGGGAAGAGAGGGGGGGGGAAGAGAGGGGGGGGGGAAGAGAGGAGGGGGGAAGAGAGGAGGGGGTGAAGAGAGGAGGGGGTGAAGAGAGGGGGGGGGAAGAGAGGAGGGGGTGAAGAGAGGGGGGGGGTGAAGAGATGGGGGGGTGAAGAGAGGGGGGGGTGAAGAGAGGGGGGTGAAGAGAGGGGGGGGGGAAGAGAGGGGGGGGAAGAGAGGGGGGGGAAGAGAGGGGGGGGAAGAGAGGAGGGGGGAAGAGAGGAGGGGGTGAAGAGAGGAGGGGGTGAAGAGAGGAGGGGGTGAAGAGAGGGGGGGGTGAAGAGAGGGGGGGTGAAGAGAGGGGGGGGTGAAGAGATGGGGGGGTGAAGAGATGGGGGGGTGAAGAGAGGGGGGGGTGAAGAGAGGGGGGGGTGAAGAGAGGGGGGGGTGAAGAGAGGGGGGGGTGAAGAGAGGGGGGGGGTGAAGAGAGGGGGGGGGTGAAGAGAGGGGGGGGGTGAAGAGAGGGGGGGGTGAAGAGAGGGGGGGGTGAAGAGAGGGGGGGGGTGAAGAGAGGGGGGGGGTGAAGAGAGGGGGGGGGTGAAGAGAGGGGGGGGTGAAGAGAGGGGGGGGTGAAGAGAGGGGGGGGTGAAGAGAGGGGGGGGTGAAGAGAGGGGGGGGTGAAGAGAGGGGGGGTGAAGAGAGGGGGGGGTGAAGAGAGGGGGGGTGAAGAGAGGGGGGGGTGAAGAGAGGGGGGGTGAAGAGAGGGGGGGTGAAGAGAGGGGGGGTGAAGAGAGGGGGGGTGAAGAGAGGGGGGGTGAAGAGAGGGGGGGTGAAGAGAGGGGGGGGTGAAGAGAGGGGGGGTGAAGAGAGGGGGGGGAAGAGAGGGGGGGTGAAGAGAGGGGGGGTGAAGAGAGGGGGGGGAAGGAGAGGGGGGGTGAAGAGAGGGGGGGGAAGGAGAGGGGGGGTAAGAGAGGGGGGGGTAAGAGAGGGGGGGGTAAGAGGGGGGGGGTAAGAGGGGGGGGGGTAAGAGGGGGGGGGTAAGAGGGGGGGGGGGTAAGAGGGGGGGGGGTAAGAGGGGGGGGGGTAAGAGGGGGGGGGGGTAAGAGGGGGGGGGGTAAGAGAGGGGGGGGAAGAGGGCGGGGGGAGAGAGGCAGTGAGGGAGAGAGGCAGGGAGGGAGAGAGGGAAAGAGGACACCTTCTCCAACATTGAGGGGGAGATTATCCAATTCCAGGCCCAGGGGAATGTGTTGATCTGTGGTGACCTCAATTCAAGAACTGGCGAAGAACCAGACTTCACCAATAATCAGGGGAACAGTAACATATTCGGGAATAACCACTTCGATACCCCTTCCCATCCATATAGGCATAACTGCGACAAACAGACAAATGCTAACGGAAAACAGCTCCTGCAGCTCTGTCGAAGCCTGGGTCTGTACATTGTCAATGGTAGGTTCATGGGAGACTCCCTTGGAAGATTGACCTATTGCTCACCTCTTGGCTGCAGCACCGTAGACTATATGATTACGGATTTGGACCCATCCTCTTTCAGAGCATTCACAGTCAAACCACAAACACTGTCAGACCACAGTCAAATTACTGTGTATCTTAAAAGGACAGAAACAACCAACACAGAAACACAACCCAGTAAGCTGTACAACATCACAAAATCCTACAGATGGGCCAAAAACAGCACGGAAAAATACCAGAAAGCAATTAGCAATCAATCAACTCAAGCTCTCTTGGACACCTTTCTGGAAAACATATACAATCACAATAAAGGCGGCGTAAACCGGGCAGTGAATAACCTAAATAATATTTTTGATAATTTGGCAACAATGTCAAACTTGAAAGTTCGCAAGAATAAACCCAAAACAAAAAACTATGATAATGGTTTGACCCAGATTGCCATAACATGAGGAAAAAACTCAGAAAAATATCAAACCAAAAACACAGCCAGCCAGAAAATGAGGAATTACGCCTTACCTATTGTCAGGCACTAACACAATATAAAAACACACTCAGAACCAAAAAAGGGCAGTAGATTAAGAATACACTCAGCTCCATTGATTCCAATTGTTTCTGGGACAACTGGAATACATTACACAAAAAACAACACGACGAATTGGCCATTCAAAACGGAGACACATGGGAAAACCATTTTGAAAAATTATACCAGAAAAACATACTAAGCCCAGAGCAATACCAAATATGCAAAAAACTGGAAAAGCTCAAATTGGTCATAAAGGATAACCAAAACCCGCTAGACCCCATAATAACTGAAAAAGAGCTATTTGAAAAACTCAAGGACCTGTGACCAGGAAAAGCTTGCGGTGCAGATGGCATCCTAAGCGAGATGATTAAACACATGGACGATAAAATGAAATTGGCTATCCTAAAAAACTCTTCAACTTGGTTCTGAGTGTCGGTTACTTCCCTGATATCTGGAACAAAGGACTCATAACGCCCATATACAAAAGTGGGGACAAAGTTGACCCAAATAACTATCGAGGCATCTGTGTAAACAGTAACCTGGGGAAGGTATTCTGTAGTATCATAAACAAAAGACTTATAAACTTCCTTGAGGAGCACAATGTCTTGAGTAAAAGCCAAATTGGATTCCTACCAAACTATAGAACATCAGATCATATCTTCACCCTACAGACCCTAATTGACAAACATGTTCATCAAAACAAAAGCAAAATTTTTGCCTGCTTTATAGATTTCCAGAAGGCTTTCGATTCCATCTGGCACGATGGTCTATTCTTGAAACTTATTGAAAGTGGTGTAGGGGGGAAAAACATATGTGATGTAATTAAATCAATGTATACAAACAATAAATGTGCAGTTAAAATTGGAGACAAACAAACAAAATACTTCCCACAGGGGCGTGATGTGACGCAGGGCTCGCCCATCTCACCAACACTCTTTAATATTTACATAAATGAATTGGCAAAACTACTTGAACAATCTACAGCACCCGGCCTCACTCTATATGAATCCAAGGTTAAATTCCTCCTCTATGCAGATGACCTGGTTCTGCTGTCACCAACTAAGGAGGGTCGACAGCAGAACCTGGATCTGCTAGAGTCGTACTGTCAGACCTGAGCCCTGACAATAAACCCCCAAAAAACCAAAGTCCTTGTGTTCCAGCAAAGATCCAGACATCAGGGACCCAGAATAAATTTCACACTAGGAACAACCAAAATTGAACAAACCACTAACTACACATACTTGGGCTTAAAAATCAGTTCTACGGGAAATTTTCATCTGGCTGTGAATGAACTGAAAGAGAAAGCAAGAAGGGCTTTCTATGCCATTAAAAAATCAATCCAAATAGAAATCCCAATTAGCATTTGGCTCAAAATTTTCAAATCAGTAATTGAACCAATTGCACTCTATGGCAGTGAGGTGTGGGGACCGCTAACACAACAAGCATTTGCAAAATGGGACAAACACCCAATTGAGATCCTACATGCAGAATTCTGTAAAAGTATCCTCCGGACTCAAAGGAAAGCCGTAAACAATGCATGCAGGGCAGAACTAGGCCAATATCCATCAATAATCACTATCCAAAAAAGAGCCACCAAATTTTGGAAACACCTAAAAATGAGCAACCCCCACTGCTATCATTACGAAGCCCTGAAATACCAAGAGAGGATCATAAAGAAGAATACCCTCAGTCAACTAGTCCTGGGACTCAGTGAAGTAACTACTAACAATAACCAGCCCCAGGACAGTGACATCGTAGCACAGAGAATTCGACCCAACACAACTGTCACTAAGCAAAAGGAAAACTATCTGTCATATTGGGCAGAAACAACAAAAACCCAAAACAAACTCAATTGCTACTTGGCCCTAAACAGACAATACAACATGGCTGAATACCTGACCACGGTAAAAGATAGCAAATTGAGAAAAACCTTGACAATGTACAGACTTAGTGAGCATAGCCTGGCTATCGAAAAAGGCAGACACAGACAGACCTGGCTGACAAGAGAGGACAGGATATGCTCTCACTGCAGTCAGGGAGTGGTGGAGACAGAGATGCACTTCCTCACAGCTTGTGGAAAATATCAGGGCATAAGGGAGAATTTCTACCCAATTCACAAAAATATGCCTTGAATTCAGAAATTTGAATGACGACCAAAAACTCCCATACCTACGAGGGGAACAGGGAAATTGTGTAACCTTAGCGGCACAATATGTTACAGCTTGCCATAAACAGAGGGACAACCATTAAATCTAAGAAAAGAGTATATACAAATTATATGAATGTATATTTATACACTCAGGGATATATCTGTTTATACACTGTATGGATAGATCTGCGTTTATGTGTTCAACCATAAATGTTTTTCGATGCTTTGGCAACATAAGATGTACCTTGTCATGCCAATAAAGCGATTTGAATTGAATTGAATTGAATTGAGAGGGGGACAGAGAGGGGGAGATGCACAAATGTTTTCCATTACCGTATTAACTTGGTTGCTTAAAATTATGAGCAGGTAGATGCCAAGAGGTTTATTCCCCCTGGCTAGAGTGTCTAGAACTAGGGGGCATAGTCTCAGGATAAGGGGTCGGTCATTTATGACTGAGAGAAGAGGAGGAATTTCTTCACTCAGAGGGTTGTGAATCTTTGGATTTCTCTACCCAAAAGGACTGTGGATACTGAATCGTTGAGTATATTCAAGGTGGAGATGGATAGGTTTTTTGGAATCTAGGGGAAATCAAAGGATATGGGGATCGGGCAAAAAACTAGATTTGAGGTCAAAGATCAGCCATGATCTTATTGAATGGCAGAGCAGGCTCGAGGGGCTGTGTGGCCTACTCCTGCTCCTATTTCTTATGTTCTTATGTCTATATTAGGAGTCACATGCTTCTAAGCAAAATTGTTTAAACTTAAAACAACTCAATTCATATAAGAGACTAATGGGAGCAAACAACACCCTTTCAGTTCTTTGGGGACTCTTGATGCTAAACTATCTTCCAACTTTATCTGTGGTATTTTTACAATGTAGTGGCAAATTTTTAAAATGCAAAAACCTTAAGAAATATTTAAACACATGAAACATGACATTTTAATAACTAATATCAAATGCAGAAGCTTAACTTATTTCTTTTGACCCAAGCACTTATTTTCTGCCCAAGAAATTTAAAAGCCAAAAGTCTGCCCAAGGCTTGAACACCACTTCCACATCTTGGAAGATTCTTTTACCACTTCTGGACAAGGTACAAAAAAAGCTAGTCATCTGATAGGCAATCCTGCTGTTTCCTCTAGCCTTCAACCTTTCTCTATCCCAAACTTTCTTGCCACGTCTCTATTTTAATGAATGCTACTATAGCAAAGGCTCTTTTGAACTTTCCTCTCTTGTTCCAAAGCTCAAAATATGCACTTGTACAGTTCCTAAGCTTGAAATTGTCCTAAAAATCAGCACTAGTCCAACTCATCCTTCTGCAGGACTTTAAAATATGGAGCTCCCCCACCTAGTCTGAACTCTTTCCTGTAATTTTCAGGCTGTAAAAACACAATTGCTATTTCCTGATTTAACCTCATCTATTCTTGACCACCTTGTGACACCCTGCATTATTGAGATTGGCCCTTCACCTGGGCTTCTCAATTGAAAAGAAAACTTTATTCCAGTTCATTCTCATTTGTAGATGAATCCCCATGAAACTGGGAGGACCAGAATGACAAAATAGAAATCCTTAAATCTGTTCTGACGATGCCGCCTTTCATACCAGTACTTCCAATAAGTCTCCTTTCCCTTAACCGAGGATTCCCCTCCACCGTGGTTGATAGGGCCCTTGACCGTCTCCATCCTATTTTCCGCACTTCTGCCTTCACCTCCCTTCTCCTCCCTCCCAGAACCACAATAGGGTTCCCCTTGTCCTCACCGTCCACCTCACCAGCCTCCGCATTCAACGGATCATACTCCCACCATTTCCGCCACCACCAAACACATCTTCCCATCCTCTCCCCTTTCAGCATTCCGAAGGGACCGTTCCCCTGCGACACCCTGGTCCACTCTTCAATCACCTCCAACACCCCCAATACATCCCATGGCACTTTCCCGTGCAATCGCAGGAAATGCAACACCTTCCCTTTTACCTCCTCCCTTCCCACCATCCAGGGTCCCAAACACTCTACAGGTAAAATAGCGTTTTACTTGTACTTCTTTCAATTCAGTATACTGTATTCACTGCTCACGATGCAATCGCCTCTACATTGGTGAGACCAAGTGCAGATTGGGTGATCGCTTTGCGGAATACCTCTGTTCAGATGTGTCCGAGTTGCCTGTCACTTGTCATTTTAATTCTCCGCCCCACTCGCACTCTGACCTTGGCCTCCTACACTGTTCTAATAAGAACATAAGATTTAGGAGCAGGAGATATAGCCCCTTGAGCCTACTCCACACCATTCAATAAGATCATGGCTGATCTTCAATCTCAACTCCACTTTCCCATCCAATCTCCATATCCCTTTATTCCCCTAGAGTCCAAAAATCTATCTAACTATCTATCTATCTCAACCTTGAATATGAAGCTCAACGGAAGTTCAAGAAAGAGCACCTTATTTTTCTATTAGGCATTTTACAGCCTTCTGGACGCAACTTTGAGTTTAACAATTTCATATCATAACCACTGCTCCCATTTTTTCAGACACCAATTGCTTGGAATGATTCTGCTTTTGTCATTTTCAGCACCTCTAGATCTATCTTTTGTTTCTTTCATTGTCGCATTACCACCCCTTTTGCCTTGCACCATCACCTCTTTTGTCATTGTAATCACTCCTGCCTTCCACCCTATCACAGACTTTTCCTTTTGTTCTTTCCTCCCCTCCCTCCCTGCCTCTGTACTTCTTAAAACCTGTTACAGGAAACTTTGGTTTATCCGGAGGTTGTATGGCCGGAAACTTTGCTCTAACGGCAGAAATCAGCAGCCGTTTTAGTTAGTTTTTTTTTCTTCTCCTAGCATTCTGTTAACAGGCAGGCTCTGGAAAGCGTCTTTGTAGCTTCGCAACAGCTTCAGAGACGCTTCAAGGTACGGGCCGAGTATTTACGAGCTGTTGCTGAGCAACAGTGTTTGTTGTCAAATACGGAGATTTTCATCTCCGTATGCTTCAACGTTGACTTTGCATGTCCGGCACTTTTGATAGATCGGCAACACGCCGGTCCCGTCGGTGCCGGATATCAGAACTTTTCCTGTACATCTCTAACATTTTCCAGTTCTGACGAAAAGGTCATCGACCTGAAATGTCAACTGTTTCTCTCTCCACAGATGCTGCCTGACCTGTTGAGTATTTCCAGCATTTTTTGCTTTTATTTCAGATTTCCAGCATCCGCAGTATTTTATTATTCTATATATTTAAACATTTAGGGCTAGATTTTCGTGGAGCCATCCGGTGGGGTTTCAGGCGTGTGGGGGGGAAATCCCGAATTTGGGGGGTCCCGACACCATCCCGCCCCACGTAAGTTTCAGGGACGGCGGGTACCCGCCCCGCACTGGGACCCGCCGAAACCAGGCGGGAAGGGATTAGTGCCAATTAACTGCCTGTTAACAGGCAGTTTTTAGCCTAATCCCTATTTTGAGGGGTTTCGTGTGGGATTCCCGACGGCTCCAAACCACGCCAGGTAGAGCAGGCGGGCCGTCGGGTTGAAGGAGTCGCAATGTCGGCGCTCAGGTGAGTGATGGGTGCATGAGTGCAAAGGTAAGTGTGTTTGGTGTGTCTAAAGTGTGTAAAGAACTTTTACTTACCTGTACTTACCTTAACAGCCTTTCTTCCTGTAGCCGTCGGGAGCGCATCACTCAGCCGGAACTGAAAGCTGAATGGCTGCGATCTGTGAAAAGTGACAGCCTTCAGCTTTGAGTGCTGCTGAGAGTTCTGAGTCTGTGCAGAAGGACTCATGTTAGAACTCAGACTGTCAGTGTTTCACAGCTTCAAAGAGCTTTCAAACACTGATATTTCATCTGTCAAGAACTCTTGACAGATGAAATTGCAGTCTGTGACGTCACCTGTTGCCGGGTGGCCCTTAATTGGCCTGCTGGGCGGGCTCAACAAGGTCAATCAAGGGAAAATCGCGCGGATTGGCCGGACGTCGAAGTAGGCGGGTCAAAAACCCGAAAGGGGAAGTCCTGCCTTCTTCCCGACAGGTTCGGGAAAATCTACCCCTTAGTTTTTCCATACACTTCATTCTATTGAACAGATTATTACTACCTTTTACCTGTAACAGGCAGACAGCCATTTGCTATCAGCTAAAAGAAAACTATACCACATAAAACTTTACTGTGTAGAAAAAAGAATGCAATGAATCAGTTGTACAAGCTAAACATTAAAGTGTTTAGTGTTTTCAGTATTGGCATTCTGAAGTCATTTCTCCATACCTGTTGGGGATTTTTGAGATGAAGATTCTTTGTCATTTACTTTGTGATTTGCAACTGACAAGTTGTGAAAGGTAGAAATTGTGTGATCTGTGGTCTTAAGCATCAAAGGCTGTAATCCACTTGCCTACATAAAAAGATAGAATACTCATTATTATTCTACATGACTTACAAAGACAAAAATATCAGGAAACTGAATCAAATTATAACCAATTTCCCATGATCCTTGATTAATTTGTGGCATTTTGCTGAAGAAATGTTTTAATTAAATAATAAAGCAGTTTACTCTTATCGTGAGATTGCTGGGTTTATAATCACATCTTTTATTTTAATTCAGACTTTCAAACATTGTACTGGAGGCATTTAAACTTATTTTCAAACATCTTAACCACTTTGATCATCACCATTATTACTTGCCAGAAATGTGACAGGACATTAGTAGGATGACAAGTACTGCATTGAGCTGCTCTTGCCTTGTTGCAACTGAAAACATTCAAACTGTTAACATTGATTTATTCTGAAGCACTATGTACTCCACTTAAATGTAGAGAACAAATCATCCTTTGGAATTTCAGAAGCGCAGTGACAAATTGCTATATTGCACAAGTGAAAGATATTTCAAGAAATACAATCGTTCTACAATAATGGTTTAAACTAACTTCTGAACCAGAGATTTGTGAGGTTTTGAATTTGCTCTATTTACACTTATTTCCTTTTAATTTATCCAAATGAATTCAAACATCACAGTTGAAATGGATTCGAACACGTTTAGGTTTTTCACAACAGCCATACTAAAATTGTGGCATTATATTTCTGCATTCAGCCTTTATAACATACTTCCATATAATTGGAGAAAAAGAGAGGGAGATGAGAGTGGCATAAATAGGAACAAAAAAAAAGAGTGCACGTGCAAAGATGCTCAGTGTGGGAAATAGCATTAGGAGAAACTTGGCAGGAGTGGGAAATAAACAGAGTATAGGGGCTCGATTTTCTGGATCGTGCGGGAAATTCTCGGGTTCCCCGAATGTCGGGTTCCGACCCACCCAAAAATAGGGTCAGCCAGCTGCACGCAATTTTCCCTCAAGTGGCCAATTAAGTTTCAGCGTGTGGACAGCCTTGCTAATTGTCCATTTCCAGTCAGAAAGCCCCACAGTATGATGTCATCATTCGTGGTGCTTTCAAGGTCCACAGCGAGCACTGCTTCCTCTGTTGGCTTCCAAACGAACCATACAGGATGGCAGAGGAGCCTGCAGCAGCTGTGGCCAGTGCCAGACCCCGAGCTGCCTCCAAATTCGACGAAGCTTCACTGCAGGCATTATTGGATGGGGTTAGGGCCCACAGGGAGGTCCCCTTCCCTAGGTCAGGCAGGAAGAGGCCTCCCACTGAGACCAAGGCTGCATGGCTGCAGGTGTCAGCAGATGTCAACTCGCTGGGAGTCACCAGAAGAACCTGGATACAGTGTCGGAAACGATTCCATGACCTTCACCGTACAGGAAAAGTAAGAATGAAGTTTCCAACACCCTCAGCCTGATCCCCATTGCCTTTCCCCACCAGCACTCAGCTTTAGCACTCTCTTCCTCCACATCCCACTTCACAGTCACATCCATGCACCCTTACCCATTTCATCTCTCTCTATGCTCACATTCACATAACTATTCCACCATGCAGCCCTCACTCCCTCTCACTCTGATGCTTTGAACACAGCTGACAACACACAGGGAGGGTCCTTGGTCTTGCAGCCTCACACCATCTTTGTCTCCTTCTAAGAATCTATGCTATGCAATCTCTACACTCACTCCTTCCTTCTCACTCAAACTCCACTTGTCTCGCTCATTGCAGGAAAAGAGAACTCACAACAAAGAACGAGCCAGGACTGGAGGAGGCCCACCCTCAGTAGCCCACCTGACCCCCTGGGAGGAAGGAGTGCTGGAAATTGTTGGGGCTGATGTGGCCGCGGAAGTTGGGGAAGGAGAGACGGGGGCAGTCCCGCAAGCTGGTGACAGAATAGTTTGCCATCTCTCTCATTGACATAGCATGAGTCGCTGTTATGATTCTGAAGCTACATCATTTGGACTTATGAACATCTGCCAACTCCAATGTGCATGTAACCTTGGCATCACATCTCTAACTCCTTCCTCTACTCCCCCACAGGACCATCCAGAGCCCCCGTCCCCACTGTGGAGGAGGAAGAGGCTGTGCAGCCAGACTCCTCAGATGAAGCTCCAACCTCTGAGTGCGCAGCGTCAGCAGAAGTAAGCGCACCCAGCACCAGCGCAGACACTCACACCTCAGGGGGACCTTCGGGACATAGAGTAGTGTTGTTTCACAGCTCACAAGTGAGCCTCAGCAGATTCTGGAGACATGGACAGCAGTGGAGAGTCCTCGTCGGAGGGCGCAGGACTCTGCCAGCTCAGCTCAGCTGCGCTGCATGTCGACCCTCTGCCTCTGGGTCCATCCGCAAGAGAAGAGGTGATGGATCTCCATGCACAGATGCAGGAGTCTCTGGCAGGTTTTGTCTCCAGGGTCGCTGCGAGTGTGGAGCGAATGGAGGAATCCATAGCGACCATGAGCAGAGCCTTTGTGGAGTCATTGGCGCATGAACGCATCACCATGGACAGGTTGGCAACCTCCATGGAGAAGATAAGTCGCCAGGGTATGGAAAACATGGTGAGTGCTCATAAGAGAATGACATCTCTTGAGGAGCGATGGCCATCTTTTGAACAGAGAAACCAGACTTTCATGGAAGTCCTTCCGAGTAGGACTGCCAGTGCAGATACGGGTCCCCATGGCCCCCTAATGCACAGCAAGGTGCTCTCAAGCCACTTCCAAGCGCTGGCCCCTTCTGGCCTGTCCAGCTTCAGGTGAGTGAGCAGCAGCCTAGTGCTCCTGTTGCTGATCCTGCTGTTCCTGGTTCTGCTGCTGCCGCCTCTGCTGCTGGAGATCCTCTAATGGCAAGAAGGGAAGGGAAAAAAGGCGTCCCATGCATCTGGTAGATGTCTTCGCTGAGGAAGTGCTGAGTGAGGGTGGCGAGAGTGGCTTCCCAGGAGCTCACATTGGAGAAATGTGTGAGGCTCCAACCTTCCACAGCTGTGCCTAAGCCTTGAACAAGTAGCCCCAAGCCTGCAACAACAAGGTTCCCCGCAGGCGTGTTTAGCGTGGGAAACCCTTGAAAATAGCAGGGGCCCCTTAAAATGGCATTAAACATGCCAATAATTGCTGATTAGGGTCCCGATGGCCAGTCCCGCCAGCAGCGGGCGGGACTGATTCGGGTCGGAGAGAAACGGCGGTCCAGAAGTCGGACGGGGCGGGGAATCAGGCGGGGTGGGGGGGGGGGGGGGGGGGGGGGGTCGCGACCCCCTGTTTTTGCGATTTTCCTCGCCCACACCTAAAAACCCGCCCGACGGCTGGGAGAAAAATTGGGGCCTATATTTTTTTTTTAGGAGTGACAGAGCAAGAAAGAGGAGGAGTGACAATATTGGTGAAGGAGGGAATATATGCTGCAGAGAGGACAGACACAATCAATATGGTTAAGAGATCAAAGCTATAAAAGGGATTATCACATTAGTGGGGCTGTACTACAGACTCCCTAATTGTGGGAGGGAAATAGAAGAGGAAATCAGTGCACAAATAAGAATAATAAAATTATCATTCCAGGAAATTTTATTTACCTACTCAATGCTCGAGTCAGTGAGGAAGTAAAGAAAGAAAAGGGAATGGAGTTCCTAAACCACCTTCAGGACACCTACCTCAAGCAGTATGTTTGTCTGCCTACAAAGGGGAGAGGCATTGCTATATCTAGTTATGAGTAAACCAAATAGATCAGGTAGGAACATAGGAAGGAACGGGAGTGGATCATTCAGCCCCTCGGTCCTGCACCGCCATACAAATAGATCATGGCTGATCTGCACCTCAACTCCATTTTCCTGCCTTTGCTCCATATCCCTTGATATTCTTAACCAACAAAAATCTATCGATCTTATTCTTGAAAGCTCCAATGTCAGTGAGCACCTCAAAAGTAGTGACCATAAATTATATGCTTTATAAAAAGGTCCAAATAGAATGGGAAAAAAGGTACAAAAACCCAAGGACACTAAATTAGAATAGGGTAAATTTCCTCAGAACTTTCTGACGAAAGGTTATCGATCTGAAATGTTAACTCTGTTTCTCTCTCCACAGATGCTGCCTGACCTGCTGAGCATTTCCAGCAGTTTCTGCCTAGAATTTGGATATGGCCCGAAAATAGGCGGTGTCAAGGGCCAGGGCTATTTGGTTGCGCCCGTTCAAAGTGGTGCAGGCAGCCCGCAAAATTTGTGCTGCCTGCTGATTTGCATGATTGGAGTGATGATCTCAGCGCTAAACGCGCTGCTGGTTGGCTTATTGCTCAACAGGTGGGCTAATGTCAGGTGCAGTCCAAGGCCAGTAATGTTTGGCCTAATCTTTCTCTGCTACTTAAAGGGGATGTTCTTTGATGCAGCAGCATCTCACTGTCACTGGAGTTGGAAGAGATGGCTCAGCAGCAACACAGAATGAGCCAGAAGGTTCTTGGGTGAGGCTCTCGAGGCATTGGTAGTGGCAGTGGAGGGAAAGTGGGGTGACCTGTTCCCGCAGGGTGGCAGGAAGCCATCAAAGCACACTTCCAGTAGGCTGTGGCAACAGATAGCTGGATATGACATGGCCAAGGATCCCACGCCGCAAGAAGTTGAATGCCCTCACACGGCAGGTGAAGATGAGTGAAGGCTTCAGCAAATGCCATATCCCACCATCTGCACAAGTCTCACACACTGCTCAATGCACCACACCCCCACTCACCTACCAACAATCTCTAGCTATCACTTAAGAAAGGACATACTTGCTCTCGAGTCAGTACAAAGAAGGTTCACCCGGTTAATCCCGGGGATGAGGGGATGGACATATGAGGAGAGGTTGAGTAGATTGGGACTCTACTCATTGGAATTCAGAAGAATGAGAGGCGATCTTATTGAAACATATAAGATTGTGAAGGGGTTGGATCGGGTGGATGCGGGGAAGATGTTCCCGATGATGGGTGAAACTAGAACTAGGGGGCATAGTCTTAGAATAAGGGGCTGCTCTTTCAAAACTGAGATGAGGAGGAACTACTTCATTCAGAGGGTGGTAGGTCCATGGAATATGCTGCCCCAAAAAGCTGTAGAAGCTACATCATTACATAAATTTAAAACAGAAATAGACAGTTTCCTAGAAGGGAATTAAGGGTTACGGGGAGCGGGCAGGAATTTGGACATGAGTCTAGGTTCGGATCGGTCATGGCCCTGTGGGTAGCGGAGCGGGCCCAGGGGCCGTGTAGCCTGATCCTGCTCCTATTTCGTGTGTCTAATTCTGTTAGATTCAGGAGATGGTTCTGTGATAGTGGATTGGCGGTTAGGATCAGATCAGCCATGATCTTATTGAATGGCGGAGCAGGCTTGAGGGGCCGATTGGCCTACTCCTGCTCCCATTTCTTATGTTCTTATGTTTACCTCACAATCATAGCTTTACTTCACCCTCAACCTTACCACTGTTGCAAGACTCACACTCATAGCTATTAAACTATGGCAGGTACATCACCCAAACCCATTGTACAACACTCACTGACACACTTCCCTTTCTCTTGCAGGCCAAGGTGGCTCACAACCGCCGGGAGGCGGCAAGCCGCTTTACAGGCCTTGAGCCAACTGGAGGAGACTGCTCGACATCATTGGAGGGGAAGTCACCTAGGCCGTGGCAAGGGGTGAAGTTGAAGCCCTTGGGGACAAATTATATGGCCATTCCTAATCCTCCTTTTCACATGCCATGCCCCCCATATCCCACAATCTCTTCTCACTTACAAGTTGCTGATGGTGTATGCATGGATATCTTGCTCCCATCCCCTCACCACAACCAGGCTCTTGTGCCTTTCTGCTTTCAGATAGCCAAGAAGTGCTGCCAGCACAGCCTGTCCCTGAAGTCATGGAGGAGCGTGGGGATGAAAAAGGCGCACACCGTCGCTGCATCTAACACTTGCAGACACCAGCTCAGAACTGGCACTGCGCGGAATGTAGATGGTATTACAGATGTGGGATCTGCATGTGGTAAGGCACCGTGCACGAGTGGGCTGCAGCAAGGCCAGGCGGAAAGGGCAGCTCAGGGGCCAGCTCCCCAGAGGAAGAGTTCGCGCACAAGTTCTACTGTACACGTCTCAGATGATGACCTCGACGCGGCAGCCTTCAGAAGGTGGTGATGGGCATGCACACGGAAATCCAAGGTGCAACGGCAAGCCTGCCAGAGAGCCTCTCGTCAGTATCAAGGAGCACAGAGGAGTCCGGCTCCAATACTGGACGGGGCTTTGTGCAGAGCTTGGAGCCCATAATTTCCAGGCTGGAAATGATAGACAACTGCAGGAGGGACATTGTGGACCGAGCTATGATGCTGCGTGTGATGGGCGATATTGTGGCTTCCCTTGCAGTGCAGGCGGCAGCGACCCAAAGTCGAACTGCTGCAGTGTAAGCTCAGACTGCTGCCATCATGGCTGGGTTTACGAGTCTCGAAAGGGGCTTGCAGGTGTCGCAGCAGGCCAACAATCTGCCCTCCAAAAGATTGCTAGGAATTCTAGAGGAGAGTGACTGCCCTTGACATCAAGGCAGCATTTGACAGAGTGCGGCATCAAGGAGTCCTAGTAAAATTGAAGTCAATGGGACTAAGGGGGAAAACTCTTCACTAGCTGGAGTCATACCTAGCAAAAAGGAAGATGGTTGTGGTTGTTGGAGGCCAATCATCTCCGCTCCCTGCAGGAGTTCCACAGGGCAGTGTCCATCTTCAGCTGCTTCATCAATGACCTTCCCTCCATCATAAGGTCAAAAGTGTCGATGTTCGCTGATTACTACATAGGGCCCGATTTTGTGGATTGTGTAGGAAATGGTCGGATTCCCTGAATGCGGGGTTCTGACCCACAAAAAAATGTCAGCCAGCTGCACGCAATTTTCCCTCAAGGGGCCAATTAATTCCAGCGTGTGGACAACCTTGCTAATTGTCCATTTCCAGTCAGAAAGCCCCACAGTATGATGTCATCATTCGTGGTGCTTTCAAGGTCCACAACAAGCATTGCTTCCTCTGTTGGCTTCCAAACGAACCATACAGGATGGCAGAGGAGCCTGCAGCAGCTGTGGCCAGTGCCAGACCCCGAGCTGCCTCCAAATTCGACGAAGCTTCACTGCAGACATTATTGGATGGGGTTAGGGCCCACAGGGAGGTCCTCTTCCCTAGGTCAGGCAGGAAGAGGCCTCCCACTGAGACCAAGGCTGCATGGATGCAGGTGTCAGCAGATGTCAACTCGAATGTGCATGTAACCTTGGCATCACATTTCTAACTCCTTCCACTACTCCCCCACAGGACCATCCAGAGCCCCCGTCCCCACTGTGGAGGAGGAAGAGGCTGTGCAGCCAGACTCCTCAGAGGAAGCTCCAACCTCTGAGGGCGCAGCATCAGCAGAAGTAAGCGCACCCAGCACCAGTGCAGACACTCACACCTCGGGGGGACCTTCGGGACATAGAGTAGTGTTGTTTCACAGCTCACAAGTGAGCCTCAGCAGATTCTGGAGACAGGGACAGCAGTGGAGAGTCCTCGTCGGAGGGCGCAGGACTCTGCCAGCTCAGCTCAGCTGCACTGCATGTCGACCCTCTGCCTCTGGGTCCATCCGCAAGAGAAGAGGTGATGGATCTCCATGCACAGATGCAGGAGTCTCTGGCAGGTTTTGTCTCCAGGATCGCTGCGAGTGTGGAGCGAACGGAGGAGTCCATAGCGACCATGAGCAGAGCCTTTGTGGAGTCATTGGCGCATGAACGCATCACCATGGAAAGGTTGGCAACCTCCATGGAGGAGATAACTCGACAGGGTACGGAAAACATGGTGAGTGCTCATAAGAGAATGACATCTCTTGAGGAGCGTTGGCCATCTATTGAACAGAGAAACCAGACCTTCATGGAAGTCCTTCTGAGTAGGACTGCCAGTGCAGAAACGGGTCCCCATGGCCCCCTAAAGCGCAGCAAGGTGCTCTCAAGCCACTTCCAAGCGCTGGCCCCTTCTGGCCTGTGCAGCTTCAGGTGAGTGAGCAGCAGCCTGGTGCTCATCCTGCTGTTCCTGGTTCTGCTGCTGGACATCCTCTAATGGCAAGAAGGGAAGGAAAAAAAGGCGTCCCATGCTGCTCGTAGATGCCTCCGCTGAGGAAGCACTGAGTGAGGGTGACGAGAGGGGCTTACCAGATCATCACATTGGAGAAGTGTGTGAGGCTCCAACCTTCCACAACTGTGCCTAAACCTTGAAGAAGTAGCCCCAAACCTGCAGCAACAAGGTCCTTCAACATACAAATGCTCTCCGATTAAATTGCAGCTTTCCCGAATGACCTGCAGCTGACAGCAAGCAAGCTTCACGCCAGGTTTCATCAGCGGGGTTCCCCGCAGGCGTGTTTAGCGTGGGGAACCCCACAAAATCGCAACGGCCCCTGAAAATGGCATTAAACATGCCAATAATTGGTGATTAGGGTCCCGACGGCCAGTCCCGCCAGCGGTGGGTGGGACTGATTCGGGTCGTGGAGAAACGGCGGTCTAAAAGTCGGACGGGGCGGGGAATCAGGCGGGGGGCGGGTCATGACCCCCTATTTCTGCGAATTTCGGCCCCCACCCGCTTGAAAACCCGCCCGACGGCTGGCAGAAAATCGGGTCCATAGTATTCAGTGCCATTCGCAATTCCTCAAATACTGAAGTGGTCCATGCCTGCATGCAGCAAGACCTGAACAAGGTTCAGGCTTGGGCTGATAAGTGGCAAGTAACATTTGCGCCACACAAGTGCTAGGCAATGACTATCTCCAACGAGAGAGAGTCTAACCACCGCCCCTTGACATTCAACACCATTACCATCAACATCCTGGGGGGGTCACTATTGACCAGAAACTTAACTGGAACAGCTACATAAATACTGTAAATACAAAAGCAGGTCAGAGGCTGGCTATTCTGCAGTGAGTGTCTCACCTCCTGATTCCCCAAAGCCTTTCCACCATCTACAAGGCACAAATCAGAATGTGATGGAACACTCTCCACTTGCCTGGATGAGTGCAACTCCTACAACACTCAAGAAGCTCGACACCATCCAAGACAAAGCAGCCAGCTTGATTGGCACCCCATCCACCACCTTAAACATTCACTCCCTCCACCACCGGCGCACCGTAGCTGCAGTGTGTACCATCTACAAGATGCACTGCAGCAATTCGCCAAGGCTTCTTCGAAAGCACCTCCAAAACCCACGACCTCTACAACCTAGAAGGGCAAGGGCAGCAGGCGCAGAACACCCCCACCTCCAAGT
Organism: Somniosus microcephalus; assembly: GCF_052327205.1. Taxonomy (NCBI): domain Eukaryota; kingdom Metazoa; phylum Chordata; class Chondrichthyes; order Squaliformes; family Somniosidae; genus Somniosus; species Somniosus microcephalus. Next base: position 122,973,476 of record NC_140996.1, read on the forward strand.
CACACACCATCTGGACTTGGAAATATAGCGCCGTATGTCCATCGTCGCTGGGTCAAAATCCTGGAACTGTGGGAGTGCCTTACCTCACGAACTACCACGGTTCAAGAAGGCGGCTCACCACCACCTTCACAAGGGCAATTAGGGACAGGCAATAAATACCGGCCTTGCCAGCGACGCCCACATCCCATGAATGAATAATAAAAATAAAATGCTGAGGTGGCAGTGCGTCTGTGGAGCAGGAATCTGCTGTCCTCGCAGGAGACAGCATTCCTACTCTCACCACCGACACTTGGCCATTGCTCTTGCCACTGCCAGTCAGCCCAGACATCTGCCACTCATGCCGAGGTGGTGCAGTCCACAGCCGGGCCTTCTAGGGCCAGAGCTGCTGGAGGTCGTCCTGCAAGGCCATCTGTAGTCTCCCCTATAGAAACTCGAGGTCGTCCTGCAAAGCTATGCTGCAGCCACTGGAGGAAGCACTGCGTAGGAGCGCTAGAGTAGGAAAAGGCACATGAACGACAGGCACTAAGGGATTGCACAGGGGTGATTAGTTCACATTGTAATGTTCATTGAATACTGATCAATTTATTAATTTTGTTTGGAATGTTTGTTTTGTGGGGATGTGTATCATGGGGATGTGGTGAGCAACGGGCATCTGGGGTTTCATTTATTGGAAATCGGTGTCTGATGAGGCGTTCACGGACAGCCCATCTGGAAGGGGGATTTGCTGCTTGCCTCCTCCCTTCCTCCTGCTCGAGGTGGTCCCACAATCCCTGCTGCCAAGGGTTCCGCTCTCATGATGGCCAAGTTGTGAAGTATGCAGCAGACCACCATGAAATGGGACACCTGCTCCGGTGAGTACTGGAGGGCTCTTCCTGAGCAGTCAAGACAGCGGCTCCATTGCTTCAGCAGCCTGATGGTCTGCTCAATGATGTTCACAGTGGCAGCATGGTTCTCATTACAAGTGCTAGATTGCAGAAGGGAGTAAATCAGTCAGGTGCAGCGCGGCTAGCCCTGGTCTCCGAGCAGCCACCCTCGGGTTTGACGTGGCAGCTGGAAGATTGCTAGCACACCGAACTGGCACAGGATGAAGGCATCATGACTGCTGCCAGGATAGCAGGCATTGACCATCAGGATGTGCTAAGCATGGTCGCACAACTACATATCAAGTGAATGGTAGACTTTGCGGTTACGAAAGATCTCAGGATTGTTATGTGGAATCCGCAAAGCCACTTGGGTGCAGTCGATGGTGCCCTGCACCATGGGGAAGCCCGCTATCCTGGCAAAGCCACATGCGCGCTCCTCCTGCTTCTCTCTGTTCAGAGAGAAGACAATATCGTCCCTTCTCCTGGTGTAGAGAGCCACTGTGACCTCGATGCAGCGATGGACGGTTATGTTGCCTACTGCAGACTGGAATGATCTGCCGAAATTGAGGTCGACGGTGACCTTGAGGGCCACCGGGAGAGCAGTGGTCGCCCTGCTCTGAGGCTGCAGGTCTGGTTGCAAGAAGGGGCAGAGTTCTGTGACCACCTCCTTGGTGAAGCGGAGCCTCCTAATATACTGCTCCTTGCTTAAGTGGATACAAGAGAAGAACTCTCTGGACTCGAAGTAGTTAAGGCCTCCTGATGAGCCCCCTGCTGGTCCTCCTCCTCCCTCTGCGCACATCTTTTCTTCGCTGCCTCCGCTCCCTCTCCCAAAGATACTCAAGCGCAAAGGGGACTGCAAGTAGAGCCCCCATGACTGAGCAAGTGGTGTGAGCAGAAGCCTTTAAAGAAGAATGAAGGGGGTTCTCCACTTGCACCAACACTCCCGGTCACTTTGGGAACTTGAAACAAGTTTAGAAAGCTGCAAGTTGTTGCTGATGAATAACATTGCTGGAGGCTCTTTCCTGCGGGACCCGCCAGCAGCGGGCAGAAGTAAGGCAACCGCCATTTCTTTTCCAAAAACAGGCCTTAACAGCCAACGCGAACACCTCCAATTTCTAGGCCAAAGACTTGAAGAATTGGAACTATTTTTGTTAGAACACAGGACATTACAGGATGATTTGATAGAGGTTTAAAATTATGAAAGGTTAGGCAGGGTGGATAGAAATAGATACAAGATAAAATGCAAGATTTAAAACCGAGAGCAGGAGAATCTTTATTTCTTTGTTTTATTTTACATAGAGGGTGTGAGGCTCTGGAATGCTCCATCAGTTAGTGATTGAAGCAGAGACCACTTCAACTTTTAAGAGGAGTTTCGGCAGTGGAAAGCAAGGGGATTAAAGGAATGGCATGTGGTAGGCACGTGCGATTAGGATTATTGCTTATATGGAGGATAAAAGAACATAACAAACTTGCGTTTATATGGTGCATTTCACAATCTGAGGGTGTCCCAAAGTACTGCACAGCCAATTTGTGCATAGCAAGGTCCTATAACAGAAGTGAGATTTAGTAGTGTTGGCCAAGTGAAAAATATTAGCCAGGATACCAGGATCTGTAGCGTTCACAAGAATGCAGACAGGGATCGATTTAACAAGCTCATCTGAAAGTCAGATAAATACCAGACTAGTTAGAAGGAAGTCAGCTAGTCAGCCTATGTTATAATTTCCTTGTAATTCTATGTAACTTAACACTATGGGAGGATTTTTAACTCCCAAAAACAGGTGGGTTTGGGTTGGGTGAGAAGTAAAAAAAAATCTGAAACCCGAACTCAACCTGCCCACTTCTGGTTTTAATGGAGGCGGGACGGTCGACCAACCCACTCCCAGGAGCTGCGTGCCTCAGATTTTTTCTTCTATTCCAGCTTTAATGTTGGCCGGTCAGGTTTCCTGTGCCTCGGGAAACCTGGCAGCTGAAGGAAGGCGAGGACTGCTGCATGGAACGGGCAAGTGCTTTTCTAGCACTGCTTGTGGGCCAGGCAGAGCAGGAGTGCTTCCCCTCCCAGCCGTTCAAGGAAACCACCCACCCGCCCCCCCCAGCCATTCAAGGAATCCACCCCCCCCCCCCCCCGGTGATCCGATGCCCTCCTGATGTCCTCTATCTCCTTCATGTCCATCATGGGCTCCCCCGTGATCTTCTTCCCTCCTCCTGCGATCTCCCCAGCCCCACCAATGTCCCCATGACCCCCGATCTCTCCAGCTACCCTATTGATGTCCCCCGCACCAACCCCAGATCTCTCCCTCCTTCCTTTCCTGGTGCTGCAGGCTTACCCACCCAACAGCTAGCCAGCCTCTCAATCTGGCTGGCTGAGACTGGGAAACGGATTCCAAAAGTGGCAATCAGGTCCTGATTTTGACCAGAGGGACCCAACCACAAAACTGCTCCCTCATCCTTAATGCATTCTACACATTTTACAGAATTATGGCTTGCATTGTAACTGAATTGATAGTCTGTAGTTATCTACAGACTATGAATGTTAATTCATTCGTGAAGTGCATCATAAATATTATTCAGGTTCACTGGAATGCAACATAAAAAAAAATCACTTGGTGCCTGTTACCTTTAATTATTTTTCCCTATGATTTACAGTCCTGGTCAGAATAACAACCTGGCCACATTTACATGGGGCTTTTTGACAGGAACTCAGAGCATGATCTGCTGGATGTAAAGCAGTGGAAGAAATGTGTTGCCTCATGTGCTGCTAGGCATGAGAAAAAAAAAATAGCGAATTAATTTTTATTTTAAAACCTCTTCCGGTTCTTGCCTAGATATCATTTATATAAATTAACTTGAAAGCCCCTATTTGTAGATAATTTATAAGGAAGTATACCATGCAGTGCTTTTTATTATTTACAAGTTACTTTGCAGCCAAAATGTAACATTAGCCCTAAAATTCAAGTTACATGATACTACACTTTCAATTTCTCTCACTCCCAACATACTCCTTTTCTCCCTTCCTTTCACCTTCGATTTTTCATACCTTAACAGTGGCACTTCTTAGTCCGGCTCTCAACAGCAATCCAATTATGTCTAGATAAAACATTTTCTGACAATAAGGGGGAATTACCCCATCATTGCCATTCTGACTGGGAATAGTGGTGTTATTGTATGCAGCCTCTTCTGTGTGCTCCAAAGCACAGGTGAAACCATTCTACACACCTTAAAGTTGTATTAGAAAAGCTTCAAAATTCCCCAAGGTCAGTTGTTAAAAAGTGTGGTTTGGGAATTTTGAGTCAGCAGAATAGTCAAATGGTTGTAATACAGCATAGAAATTGAGCAAATTCAAAAAAAATGTAAACCAAAGTTTGAACCCAAAAAATTTGAGGCTCAGAAGACCAAGTGAATTTCTAAGCTTTTTAAATTGCTATTTGATGGCTAGTCTCTGTAAAATCTGCTTTATGTGGAGTCGGCTGCGTATATATACACAAATTAATTCTTCTATTTCAGAGTAATGCAAATGTTTATCCAAAAAATTATTGGGCTCCCCAAGACCTAATTTTTCAAGAAAATAACACAATTAAACCAATTGTGACTTTGTTCCTCATGTGGTATATGACCATTTACTTAAATGTAGCAATACCCTGGAACTAGTACATCCTACTCATACAATAGACATTTTTTAAATTAAAAAAATCTAAAATATTTGCGTTCAATAAAAAAGGGTATAGCAGCTTCAGCGGAGGAGAGTATCATCATAAATATAGAATACGAGCTGCCAATTTCCAAAGACGGTCAACTAGTAAGGTATATTTAGTATATATTGCAAAATGTACATCCCAGATATGTAAAAAAACAGCCTAGACATTACAACAAAATACTAGTAATGCAGATACTATGGGCTGGTTTTTGCCGGTGCTCAGAGTGCGGGTTTGGAGGCGGGTCCGCTGTCAAAACAGCAAAGATTGACAGCAGACAGGGAACCCGCTGTCAATCTGCCTCCACGCGAGGCTCCCAGGTGTCGGGTCTGTCTGCGCAGAACTGACCCGACACCAAGTAGCGGGGGAAGACAATTTAGATCATTAAATGGCTTGTTAATAGCCAATTTAATGCTATTTTGAGCCTTCCTTGTAATTTTACGTGCTCCCCCACAGGTTACCCACTGCTCGGGGAACATGCCAGCTCACCCTGGTGTGAGTTGAGTCAGCTTTGATTTATCTGATAACCTGACAGCTGCAGAAGTGGTGTAAAGGACACCATGTTGCAGCTGTTCAGTTTCAGAGCTCAGAAACGGTTGGTTACTGCATTTGTGAGACAGAGATTTCTGCGGGAGAGGCTGATTTAAAAAGAGCCGAGAGTGGGAGAGGCTGAGTGTAAAGATGTAAAAAAAGTAATCGAAGTGTGACGTCACCAAAAAGCAGGTAATTGGTTGGTTGGTGAATATTTCTCTATTTCTCGCTTTTTTCCAAACTTCGGCTTCTAAATTTAAGTGCCTTGGTGTAGATTAAAAGATATACGTGTTCTAAATTTTAAAAATAATTCATTAATTGATTGAGATGGGAGACCAGGCAATGTGTTGTTGTTGCTGCATGTGGGAGCTGGTGGACACCATCGAGGTCCATGGCGACCACGTCTGCAGCAAATGTTGGCTGCTCGAGGAACTTCGGCTCAGAGTTGATGAGCTAGAGTCCGAGATTCAGACACTGCGACACATTAGGGAGGGGGAGAGTTGCCTGGATACCAAGTTCCAGGAGGCAGTCACACCCACTAGGGTAATTACTTCCAATTTGGCCCATGGTCAGGGACAGGAGGGTGTGATTACAAGCAAGGCAGCTATTGGGATCCAGGAGGTAGTGATGGTGGAGCCTCAGCCCTTGGCCTTGTCCAACAGGTGCGAGATTCTTGCTCCCTGTGTGGACGAGGGCAGGGACTGCAGGGAGGATGAGCAATCTGACTACAGCACCGTGGTACAGGGAGCCATCCAAGTGGGGGAGTAAAAAGAAATGTTGTAGCGATAGGGGACAGTATAGTTAGCGGTATAGATAGTGTTCTCTGCAGCCGAGAGCGTGAGTCCCGAAGGCTGTGTTGCCTGCCCGGTTAAGGACATCTCCTCTGGGCTGGAGAGAAACTTGGAGTGGGAGGGGGAAGATCCAGTTGTCATGGTCCACGTAGGTACCAATGACATAGGTAGGACAAAAGAAAGAGGTTCTGCTGAGAGAGTATGAGCAGCTAGGGGCTAAATTAAAAAGCAGACCACAAAGGTAATAATCTCTGGATTACTACCTGAGCCATGAGCGAATTTGCATAGGGTAAATAAGATCAGAGAAATGAACGATTGGCTCAAAGACTGGTGTGGGAGAAATGGGTTTTGATTTGTAGGGCACTGGCACCAGTACTGGGATAAGAGGGAGCTGTTTCGTTTGGACGGGCTTCACTTGAACCATGCTGGGGCTAGAGTCCTGGCGAATCGAATAACTAGGGCTGTAGAGAGGGCTTCAAACTAAATAGTGGGGGGGGGGGGGAATGGTCCAGGTGAGCAGGAATTTAAAAAGTCAGTGAGATGGGGGAAATAATAACCAGAGTGTGACAGGAAGGGACAGAATGTTTAAAAATAAGAGTGCAACAGAAAATGGGGCCAAAACAAGGAGAAATGGTAAAAAGACAAAGTTAAAAGCTCTATATCTAAATGCACGCAGCATTCGTAACAAGATAGATGAGTTGATGACACAAATAGATACAAATGGGTATGATCTGATCACCATTACAGAGACGTGGTTGCAAGGTGACCAGGGCTGGGAACAGAATACTCCAGGGTATTTGACAATTCGGAAGGATAGACAGAAAGGAAAGGGAGGTAGAGTGGCTTTGTTGGTAAAGGATGGGATCAGTGCAGTGGTGAGAAGTGATAGTGGCTCAGAAGATCAAGATGTAGAATCAGTTTGGGTGGAGATAAAAAATAATAAGGGGAAAGTCTCTGGTGGGTGTAGTCTACAGGCTCCCCGAACAGTAGCAATACTGTTGGACAGAGTATAAATCAACAAATAATGGAGGCCTGTAAAAAAGGTACGGTAATAATCATGGGTGATTTTAATCTCCATATTGATTGGACAAATCAAATTGACCATGGTAGCCTTGAGGAGGAGTTCACAGTGTATCCGGGATGGTTTCCTGGAAGAGTATGTAATGGAACCAACCAGGGAGCAGGTTATCGTGGATCTGGTACTGTGTAATACGACAGAATTAATAAATGATCTCGTAGTAAAGGATCCTCTAGGAAAGAGTGATCAATTTCAAATTCAGTTGGAGGGTGAGAAAGTTGTATTTCAAACCACTGTCCTGAACTTTGGCGTAAAAATAAAACAAAAAAGGTGACTCAACCGTGGCTAACAAGGGAAATTAGGGATAGCATAAGATCCAAGGAGAGGACATATAAATTGGCTAGAAAAAGCAATAATCCTGAGGATTGGGAGCAGTTTAGGAGTCAACAAAGGAGGACAAAGGGATTAATTAAGAAAGGGAAAATAGAATATGAGAGTAAGCTAGCAGGGAACATAAAAACTGACTGTAAAAGCTTTTATAGATATGTGAAGAGAAAAAGATTAGTGAAGTCAAGCATAGGTCCCTTACAGTCAGAATCAGGGGAATTTATAATGGGAAACAAGGAAATGGCAGACCAACTAAATGCATACTTTGGTTCTGTCTTCACAAAGGAGGACACAAATAACCTCCCAGAGATGCCGGGGAACATAGGGTCTGATGAAAGCGAGGAACTGAAAGAAATCAGTATTTGTAGGAAAATGGTGTTAGGAAAATTGATGGGACTGAAGGCCGATAAATCCCCAGGGCCTGACGGTCTACATCCCAGGGTACTTAAGGAAGTGGCCCTAGAGATAGTAGATGCATTACTGATCATCTTCCAACATTCGATAGACTCTGGAACGGTACCCATGGATTGGAGGGTAGCTAATGTTACCCCACTATTCAAAAAAGGTGGTAGAGAAAAAGCGGGGAATTATAGACCGGTGAGCCTGACATCGGTAGTGGGGAAAATGCTAGAGTCTATTATAAAAGATGTAATAGCAGAGCACTTGGAAAGCAGTGACAGGATCGGACAAAGTCAACATGGATTTACAAAAGGGAAATCATGTTTGACTAATCTACTGGAATTTATTGAGGATGTAACTGGTAAAATAGATAAGGGAGAACCAGTGGATGTGGTGTATTTGGACTTTCAGAAGGCTTTCGATAAGGTCCCACACAAGAGATTAGCGTGCAAAATTAAGGCACATGGGATTGGGGGCAAGGTATTGACTTGGATAGAGAACTGGTTGGCGGACAGAAAGCAAAGAGTTGGAATAAACGGGTCGTTTTCCGAGTGGCAGGCAGTGACTAGTGGGGTACCGCAAGGATCGGTCCTAGGACCCCAGCTGTTCACAATATATATTAATGGTCTGGACGAGGGAATTGGATGTAATATCTCCAAATTTGCAGACGACACAAAGCTGGGCGGGAGGGTAAGCTGCGAGGAGGATGTCGGGAAACTCCAGTACGATTTGGACAGGTTGCGTGATTGGGCAGAAACATGGCAAATGCACTATAATGTGGATAAATGTGAGATTATCCACTTTGGTGGCAAAAACAGGAAGGCAGATTATTATTTGAATGGCAATAGATTGGGAGAAGGGGAAGTGCAAAGAGACCTGGGTGTCCTTGTGCACCAGTCGCTGAAGGTAAGCATGCAGGTGCAGCAGGCGGTTAAGGCGGCAAATGGTATGTTGGCCTTCGTAGCAAGAGGGTTCGAGTACAGGAACAAGGATGTCTTGCTACAGTTGTACAGGGCCTTGGTGAGACCGCACCTTGAGTATTGTGTGCAGTTCTGGTCACCTTACCTGAGGAAGGACGTTCTTGCCATGGAGGGAGTGCAGCGAAGATTCACCAGGCTGATACCTGGGATGGCAGGAATGACGTATGAGGAGAGATTGTGTCGATTGGGCTTATACTCACTGGAGTTTAGAAGATTGAGAGGGGATCTCATCGAAACCTATAAAATTCTGTCAGGTCTGGACAGACTAGATGCAGGAAGGATGTTTCTGATGGCCGGGGAGTCCTGAACCAGGGGTCATAGTCTAAGGATAAGGGGTAAGCCATTTAGGACTGAAATTAGGAGGAATTTCTTCACCCAGAGAGTGGTGAACCTGTGGAATTCTCTGCCACAGAGGGTGGTGGAGGCCAGTTCATTAAATATATTCAAGAAGGAGTTGGATATATTTCTTAAGGCTAAAGGGATCAAGGGATATGGGGAGAAGGCAGGGACAAGGTACTGAATTTGGATGATCAGCCATGATCACATTGAATGGCGGAGCAGGCTCGAAGGGCCGAATGGCCTACTCCTGCTCCTATCTTCTATGTTTCTATGGCCTAGAAATTCAGTTGTTTGCGCCAGCCGCTAGCGCCTTAGGAGGAGATGTGGGGCGCTAGGCAGCTAGCGGCCGGGCGCAGCGCGATCTGCGCCTCTCCCCAACTTCAGTAAAGATTTAGCATCAGCTGCGCGCGCAGATCCTGACGTCATTTCATCGTGCAACGCCCTTTGTTCGCCCCAAACCGGAAATTCAGTGGCGCCGGCCTATTGTGCGCCTGGCGCCCCTAGCGACTGGTAGAGGGGAACGGTTCTCAGTCGCTGCGGGGTGCGGGGGGCGCAAATTAAAGGGCACTCCTCCTGCAGTAGAAAAGGCAGCCATTTTGCAACACTCCTTCTTTGTGAGAGACGGATCTTTGCAGAGAGACAAAGGTAGAGAGCTTTTTGGTTTGGCTCAACATTCGCACAGGTACTTGTGGCTTCAGGCACAGCTTTCCACTTGTCTTTAACTTCAGAGCCATATCATTGATTGGAAACATATAATGGGGGCTGCAATGGGTGCAAACGTTGGCCTTCTCCATTGCATTCAAAGGGCTCACAGACGCCGTGAGAGAGTGGCAGACATGGCCAGACGGAGAGGGGGCAACAGGCGTCGGCAAAGGAGGCCTTACCCACCCACGGTATACCGCCAGCAGTTCTCATATCTGAACATGTCTGACGAGCAGTGTGTTCGGAGGCTGCGATTCCGAAGGCCAATGGTCACTGAGATCTGCCACCTGCTTCGCGGAGATCTGCAGCCACATCTGAGGAGCAGGACGTCTCTGTCGGTGGCAGTGAAGGTGACGGTGTCTCTCACCTTCTATGCCACCGGCTCCTTCCAATCCGCTACTGGGGACATTTCCAACATCTCCCAGTTTGCCGTGCATTGCTGCATCCGCCAGGTGACCATTGCCCTTTTCAGAAGGAGACGTCAGTTCATCTCCTTCTCCATGGCCCTTGTCAAGCAGCAACAGCGTGCAATGGGCTTTGCAGCATTAGTGGGCTTCCCCATGGTGCAGGACGCCATTGACTGCACGCATGTGGCTTTGCGGGCACCTCTGGAGAATGCCGAGGATTACCGCAACCGGAAGGGCTACCATTCGCTCAACGTGCAGTTGGTGTGTGACCACAGGCAGCTCATCCTAGCTGTCAATGCCCGCTTTCCAGGCAGCAGCCACGATGCCTTCATCCTGTGCCAGACTTCTGTGGCAGACATGTTCCAGGCCCAGCCTCACCCACGAGGATGGCTTCTCGGGGACAAAGGCTATCCTTTGTGCACCTGGCTGATGACCCCGCTCCGTGCGCCCAGCACCCCTGCTGAAGAGGGATACAATGACAGCCATCAAGCAACCAGGAACATCATTGAGCAAACAATTGGCGTCCTGAAGCAACGGTTCCGCTGTCTGGATCGTTCCGGAGGAGCCCTACAGTATTCACCTGAGCGAGTCTCCCATTTCGTGGTCGTGTGCTGCATGCTGCACAACCTGGCTATCCGCAGCACTCAGCCACTGCCACCAGACATTGGAGGACCACCAGAGGAGGAGGACCAGCGCAGGAGGGGGGCAGAAAGTGCAAGGGCCGCCCGTCGGCGGCTTATTGAACGTCGGTTCTAGGCCCCCTCTCAGGGAATGGCTTGTGCCAATGGCACAAGAAGAATGTAGCCGCTCCACAAGCCCTCAGCCGAGCAGGGCAACCAGGACTTCCAAAAGAAAGCATGGACAGTGCGATTTAAGAACATTTATTTCCTTGAAACCTCTGCCCTTCCCACATTACAAACTAATGGAGAGAAGCCCCCCCAAAAAACACAAATTGACCAGTCTCGGCCTTTCAAAAAAACAAATCCACCCTCCCCCATGAAGAGCTCACCGGCGCCAGAGTGTCTGCCGTCAATCAGCAGCTCGCCGCACCTGCGCTGCGCCCGCCCTCGGGGGTTTCGCCCCGGGCCGCCAGCTTAGCGCCTAATGATAGTCGTGCATCGCCTGTTTTAGCGCAGCAGCAACCTCTTGGGGCGATGCCACTGAATATTGGCGAAGGTGGCGCGAAGTTGCGCCGGGCGCAAACTTTAGCGGCCGCCCGGCTGTAGCGCCCCAAACGTGGCTATACTGAATTTCTAGGCCTATGTTTCTATGTTAAACAAAGGCAATCACAATGGCATGAGGGCAGAACTGGCTAAAGTGGACTGGAAAAATAAATTAAAGGGTAAGACAGTTGAAATGCAGTGGCAGACATTTAAGGAGATATTTCATAACTCTCAACAAAAATATATTCCAGTGAGAAAGAAAGATTAAGAGAAAGGAGAACCATCCGTGGCTAACTAAGGAAGTAAAGGATGAAGGCATATAATGTTGCCAAGGATTGGTGGGAGGCCAGAGGATTGGGAAATTTTTAAAAACCAGCAGAGGATGACTAAAAAAAATAACAGATGAATTGTGAGAGTAAATGGGCAAGAAATATTATAACAGATAGTAAGAGCTTCTACAGGTATATAAAAAGGAAGAGAGCAGCTAAAGTAAACGTTGGTCCCTCAGAGGATGAGACTGGGGAATTAATAATGGGGAACGGGGAAATGGCAGAGACTCTGAACAAATATTTTTTATCTGTCTTCACGGTAGAAGACACTAATAACATCCCAATAATGGATAATCAAGGGGCCACAGGGAGGGGGGAAACTAAAGACAATCACATGCAACAAGACCTGGACGACGTTCAGGCTTGGGCTGATAAGTGGCAGGTAACATTTGCGCCACAGAAGTGCCAGGTAAAGACTATCTCCAACAAGCGAGAGTCTAACCACCGCCCCATGACATTCAATGGCATTACCATCACCTAATCCCCCACCATCAACATCCTGGGGGTCACCATTGACCAGAAACTGGAGGAGTGCAGCTCCAACAACACTCAAGAAGCTCGACACCATCTGGGACAAAGCAGCCCGCTTGATTGGCATCCCATCTACCACCTTAAACATTCACTCCCTCCACCACCGGCATACCGTGGCTGCAGTGTATACCATCTGCAAGATGCACTGCAGCAACTCGTCAAGGCTTCTTCGGCAGCACCTCCCAAACCCGTGACCTCTTCCACCTAGAAGGACAAGGGCAGCAGGCGCATGGGAACATCACCCCCTCCAAGTCACACACCATCCTGACTTGGAAATATATCGCCGATCCTTCGTCATCGCTGGGTCAAAATCCTGGAACTCCCTACCTAACAACACTGTGGGAGTACCTTCACCACACAGACTGCAGCGGTTCAAGGAGGCGGCTCACCACAACCTTCTCAAGGGAAATTAGGGATGGGCGATAAATGCTGGCCGTGCCAGCGACACCAACATCCCATAAAAATTAATTTAAAAAAATGGGGAAGTGATAATGTAGACAGAGAGGGATGGGTGGAGGTGCAACATAAGTTGGTGTAAGGATGTGCAGGAGTAGAATATGGAAGGTAGTGATGGGGATGTGATGAGTGGCACAGCAGGGTGAGTTTGAGTGTGGCTTTGCAGTAACGTTTCATGATCTACTGAGATCATTGAAATGTTTGCACCACTGCAGCCAGGGACTCCTGACGACATCTCTGCTTGTGTCCTCCTCTGCAATCAGACTGCGTTGATCTCCTGGGGAGGTCTTTCCTGGCAATGGGAAGGGAAGAGTCTCCCTGCGTGCTGTGACTCCCTCCATAAGCATATGAAGGGAGTCATGGGAGAGCCTGGGTGCAGCTGTGCACTTTTGTGCAGTGCTTGTAGCACCTCAATGCTGCAGAGCACTGACAACACAACTGTCAAAATCAATGTGGCCGTGGTCCCTTTAAGGAAACTGGCTGATACCACATCATTAAATGATGTCATCAGACCCGCTTCCTGTTCATTGGTCGGGAATCCCGCAGGGCAGGCCAATCTACGGAAAATCATTTTCACAAGAGCGGCTGCAGACGGGAGCGGGACTGGAACCTGCCAAACAGCTTTCCCGCCTCCACAGGGAAAATCCAGCCCGATGTTTGTCTCTTATGGTTGTCCAAGAATTGTGTTTTAAATTTTTTTATTTTTTTTTCTTAAGAAGGATTTACTGAATTTTAGTCATTACTTAGCCAATTAATAGAGTCCTTTGGGGTTACACTCATCAAGAAGTTTGGCAAATGGTTTTCTTTACAAACTGCCGTACATAAAATTGTAGTTTGATATTTATTTACATCAAGTTTAAGTTGACCTGTGCAGTTGAATTTTGCACACTGGTAGGGAATGAGAGAATTTGTAAATTGAAGCTGTGAAGCCGAAGGATAATGTTTTTGATATTTTACCTGAGAAAATGCTTGGAATTCATTAGTAGTTGTCAGGTTTTCAACTGGAAACTCCTGTCTTAGTTCATCATCTACTAAAGTTGAATCATTCAGCGTCAACTGTGTCAGTTCAGGTTCTTCCATGATCCCAATATCTGACTCAATCTCCTTAGACAGTATATATAAAATGGATCATTAGTACTCCCTGACAATAGTAGTAGCATATATATTACAACTTGGCTCATAAAAATGAACTAAATTCTATGACATACCCTGAGTCTTCCTAATATATTACAGCAATAAAACAATGTTGCAATACATTTTCTTGACAGCACTGCTGTTGAAGAAATACCAAGAATTATTAAACCATGCTCCCAGGAGATTGGCATTTTTGAATGTTTAAGTTTTACATTTAACAATATAATTTAAAATCATCACCAATGTGAGTGCAGCTCGATCAGATGTGTGCATATTTTGACTGTTTGACAATCAATGTATTTTGCTAGTCATGAATTATGTGGTCCACTAGTGTCAAAATAATACTTTTAGAGCCAGATGACTAATGTTTATTTCATGTGTTATACTTCACTTTTTAAATGTGTATTGTGCAAATAGCTCTTTAGTAACTTCTGGTAAAGCAGAATTAACTGTCGGAGACCAGTGAGCCCAAGAAATAGTTCTGCTGTTATAATTAATATGAGAGGTGTAAAGTTAAAAAGTTAGTGTTGGTCAGACATGGAACTATATTGCTGGGTGGATATTTTGTTTTGATATTCTTAGCATCTTAATTTTGATAGAAGTTGGTGTGTGCATTTCAACACTACCAATAATCATTGGCTGGGTGTTGTTGGCAGGCACTGACAGCAGAGGAACAGGAGTAGGCCATTCAGCCCCTCAAGCCTGCTCCACCATTCAATTAGGTTATGGCTCATCTGCACATCAACTCTATTTTCCCTCGATCCCCTTGCCCAACAAAATGTGGAATGTGACTGGATCCCAACAGAAAATAAGGGGACAAAAATTGCGCCCGCGGTATCCAAAAAACGTACAACATTCCGCTCATTAGCATCGAGTGACGTCGAGGTCGACCAATCGTACGGCGGGTTCCTAGCGCGTGCGGGCGGGCCCTCCTACAGTCGAGTGACGGGATGATTGACCAATCCTACGCTTCGGTGACCTGACGGTCCACCAATCGGTGCGTGTGGGGGCGGGCCTCATCGTTCTGAACCGAGGTGAGTCGCCGCCATCTTGAATCCAAACTTTTCATTTCTTTTTCCCGCTTTCTGCGTGTTTCTTTTCAAATCTACATTTCCAGCAAAAAAAAAGTTGCTTTTAAAAGACAAATTGTTTTTTTAAAAAGTTAATTAATTTGTAAATCTTTTGTCTAACCTCTATAATTTTCCTACCTTTCACCGTTTTTCCAGGCCTCAAAGCCTGGGCGTCTGTTGACCAGCCACGCCCGAGCTAGGCGCCTCCCGTCGCGATCGACAAAAGGCCAGCGATCGCCGCCATATTTGTGAAGGCTGGAGGGGGCGGGCCCGAGCCGAGCGTCGCCACCGCCGCCATCTTAGTAAAGGCGGGCGAGGCGGGAGTCAGCGTCTGCGTCATCTTCCGCCTGGAGCGCGACTTGAGTCCGGCCGGGCCTCACGCGGTAGGTTGCGCGGCGGCGTCTCTCTGGTCTTGAAGCCGGCTTGGGCGGGGGGGGCGGGGCTCGGGAAGGCGCGCGGGGCTGTGTAGGTACGCTCTATAACTTTTGAGTGATGCCCGGACAGACAGACAGACAGCACTATTTTATATATATGTAGACTAGCTGGAGTGCCCAGCGGTGCTGAGGCTTTTTCGAGGGCATGTTGTTGTTGGAAGAGAGGGAGCGACTGGGGGGAAGAGAGCGAGCGACTGGGGGGGGGGGGGGGGGGAAGAGAGCGAGCGACTGGGGGGGGGGGAAAGAGAGCGACTGGGGGGGAAGAGAGCGAGCGACTGGGGGGGAAGAGAGCGAGCGACTGGGGGGGAAGAGAGCGAGCGACTGGGGGGGAAGAGAGCGAGCGACTGGGGGGGAAGAGAGCGAGCGACTGGGGGGGAAGAGAGCGAGCGACTGGGGGGGGAAGAGAGCGAGCGACTGGGGGGGAAGAGAGCGAGCGACTGGGGGGGAAGAGAGCGAGCGACTGGGGGGGGAAGAGAGCGAGCGACTGGGGGGGGGAAGAGAGCGAGCGACTGGGGGGGGAAGAGAGCGAGCGACTGGGGGGGGAAGAGAGCGAGAGCGACTGGGGGGGGAAGAGAGCGAGCGACTGGGGGGGAAGAGAGCGAGCGACTGGGGGGGAAGAGAGCGAGCGACTGGGGGGGAAGAGAGCGAGCGACTGGGGGGGGAAGAGAGCGAGCGACTGGGGGGGGGAAGAGAGCGAGCGACTGGGGGGGGAAGAGAGCGAGCGACTGGGGGGGAAGAGAGCGAGCGACTGGGGGGGAAGAGAGCGAGCGACTGGGGGGGGGGGGAAGAGAGCGAGCGACTGGGGGGGGGGAAGAGAGCGAGCGACTGGGGGGGAAGAGAGCGAGCGACTGGGGGGGAAGAGAGCGAGCGACTGGGGGGGAAGAGAGCGAGCGACTGGGGGGGAAGAGAGCGAGCGACTGGGGGGGGGAAGAGAGCGAGCGACTGGGGGGGGAAGAGAGCGAGCGACTGGGGGGGGGGAAGAGAGCGAGCGACTGGGGGGGGAAGAGCGAGAGCGACTGGGGGGGGAAGAGAGCGAGCGACTGGGGGGGAAGAGAGCGAGCGACTGGGGGGGAAGAGAGCGAGCGACTGGGGGGGAAGAGAGCGAGCGACTGGGGGGGAAGAGAGCGAGCGACTGGGGGGGAAGAGAGCGAGCGACTGGGGGGGAAGAGAGCGAGCGACTGGGGGGGAAGAGAGCGAGCGACTGGGGGGGGAAGAGAGCGAGCGACTGGGGGGGAAGAGAGCGAGCGACTGGGGGGGAAGAGAGCGAGCGACTGGGGGGGAAGAGAGCGAGCGACTGGGGGGGAAGAGAGCGAGCGACTGGGGGGGAAGAGAGCGAGCGACTGGGGGGAAGAGAGCGAGCGACTGGGGGGGAAGAGAGCGAGCGACTGGGGGGGAAGAGAGCGAGCGACTGGGGGGAAGAGAGCGAGCGACTGGGGGGGAAGAGAGCGAGCGACTGGGGGGGGAAGAGAGCGAGCGACTGGGGGGGAAGAGAGCGAGCGACTGGGGGGGAAGAGAGCGAGCGACTGGGGGGGAAGAGAGCGAGCGACTGGGGGGGAAGAGAGCGAGCGACTGGGGGGGAAGAGAGCGAGCGACTGGGGGGGAAGAGAGCGAGCGACTGGGGGGGAAGAGAGCGAGCGACTGGGGGGGAAGAGAGCGAGCGACTGGGGGGGAAGAGAGCGAGCGACTGGGGGGGAAGAGAGCGAGCGACTGGGGGGGAAGAGAGCGAGCGACTGGGGGGGAAGAGAGCGAGCGACTGGGGGGGAAGAGAGCGAGCGACTGGGGGGGAAGAGAGCGAGCGACTGGGGGGGAAGAGAGCGAGCGACTGGGGGGGAAGAGAGCGAGCGACTGGGGGGGAAGAGAGCGAGCGACTGGGGGGGAAGAGAGCGAGCGACTGGGGGGGAAGAGAGCGAGCGACTGGGGGGGAAGAGAGCGAGCGACTGGGGGGGAAGAGAGCGAGCGACTGGGGGGGAAGAGAGCGAGCGACTGGGGGGGAAGAGAGCGAGCGACTGGGGGGGAAGAGAGCGAGCGACTGGGGGGGAAGAGAGCGAGCGACTGGGGGGGAAGAGAGCGAGCGACTGGGGGGGAAGAGAGCGAGCGACTGGGGGGAAGAGAGCGAGCGACTGGGGGGGAAGAGAGCGAGCGACTGGGGGGGAAGAGAGCGAGCGACTGGGGGGGAAGAGAGCGAGCGACTGGGGGGGAAGAGAGCGAGCGACTGGGGGGGAAGAGAGCGAGCGACTGGGGGGGAAGAGAGCGAGCGACTGGGGGGGAAGAGAGCGAGCGACTGGGGGGGAAGAGAGCGAGCGACTGGGGGGGAAGAGAGCGAGCGACTGGGGGGGAAGAGAGCGAGCGACTGGGGGGGAAGAGAGCGAGCGACTGGGGGGGAAGAGAGCGAGCGACTGGGGGGGAAGAGAGCGAGCGACTGGGGGGGAAGAGAGCGAGCGACTGGGGGGGAAGAGAGCGAGCGACTGGGGGGGAAGAGAGCGAGCGACTGGGGGGGAAGAGAGCGAGCGACTGGGGGGGAAGAGAGCGAGCGACTGGGGGGGAAGAGAGCGAGCGACTGGGGGGGAAGAGAGCGAGCGACTGGGGGGGAAGAGAGCGAGCGACTGGGGGGGAAGAGAGCGAGCGACTGGGGGGGAAGAGAGCGAGCGACTGGGGGGGAAGAGAGCGAGCGACTGGGGGGGAAGAGAGCGAGCGACTGGGGGGGAAGAGAGCGAGCGACTGGGGGGGAAGAGAGCGAGCGACTGGGGGGGAAGAGAGCGAGCGACTGGGGGGGAAGAGAGCGAGCGACTGGGGGGGAAGAGAGCGAGCGACTGGGGGGGAAGAGAGCGAGCGACTGGGGGGGAAGAGAGCGAGCGACTGGGGGGAAGAGAGCGAGCGACTGGGGGGGAAGAGAGCGAGCGACTGGGGGGGAAGAGAGCGAGCGACTGGGGGGGAAGAGATGCGAGCGACTGGGGGGGAAGAGAGCGAGCGACTGGGGGGGAAGAGAGCGAGCGACTGGGGGGGAAGAGAGCGAGCGACTGGGGGGAAGAGAGCGAGCGACTGGGGGGGAAGAGAGCGAGCGACTGGGGGGAAGAGAGCGAGCGACTGGGGGGGAAGAGAGCGAGCGACTGGGGGGGAAGAGAGCGAGCGACTGGGGGGAAGAGAGCGAGCGACTGGGGGGGAAGAGAGCGAGCGACTGGGGGGGAAGAGAGCGAGCGACTGGGGGGGAAGAGAGCGAGCGACTGGGGGGGAAGAGAGCGAGCGACTGGGGGGGAAGAGAGCGAGCGACTGGGGGGGAAGAGAGCGAGCGACTGGGGGGGAAGAGAGCGAGCGACTGGGGGGGAAGAGAGCGAGCGACTGGGGGGGAAGAGAGCGAGCGACTGGGGGGGAAGAGAGCGAGCGACTGGGGGGGAAGAGAGCGAGCGACTGGGGGGGAAGAGAGCGAGCGACTGGGGGGGAAGAGAGCGAGCGACTGGGGGGGAAGAGAGCGAGCGACTGGGGGGGAAGAGAGCGAGCGACTGGGGGGGAAGAGAGCGAGCGACTGGGGGGGAAGAGAGCGAGCGACTGGGGGGGAAGAGAGCGAGCGACTGGGGGGGAAGAGAGCGAGCGACTGGGGGGGAAGAGAGCGAGCGACTGGGGGGGAAGAGAGCGAGCGACTGGGGGGGAAGAGAGCGAGCGACTGGGGGGGAAGAGAGCGAGCGACTGGGGGGGAAGAGAGCGAGCG